>NC_086444.1:977247325-977494825 GCF_028390025.1 Pseudophryne corroboree | reverse complement strand
ATTGCTGCTGGTCAATGTCTCCACGGAGGAATTGATTATAATTCATTTTAATGAACATCATCTTCTCCACATTTTCTGGATGTAACCTCGTACGCCGATTGCTGACAAGGTGAGCGGCGGCACTAAACACTCTTTCGGAGTACACACTTGTGGGAGGGCAACTTAGGTAGAATAAAGCCAGTTTGTGCAAGGGCCTCCAAATTGCCTCTTTTTCCTGCCAGTATAAGTACGGACTGTGTGACGTGCCTACTTGGATGCGGTCACTCATATAATCCTCCACCATTCTTTCAATGGTGAGAGAATCATATGCAGTGACAGTAGACGACATGTCCGTAATCGTTGTCAGGTCCTTCAGTCCGGACTAGATGTCAGCATCAGCAGTCGCTCCAGACTGCCCTGCATCACCGCCAGCGGGTGGGCTCGGAATTCTGAGCCTTTTCCTCGCACCCCCAGTTGCGGGAGAATGTGAAGGAGGAGATGTTGACAGGTCGCGTTCCGCTTGACTTGACAATTTTGTCACCAGCAGGTCTTTGAACCCCAGCAGACTTGGGTCTGCCGGAAAGAGAGATCCAAGGTAGGCTTTAAATCTAGGATCGAGCATGGTGGCCAAAATGTAGTGCTCTGATTTCAACAGATTGACCACCCGTGAATCCTTGTTAAGCGAATTAAGGGCTCCATCCACAAGTCCCACATGCCTAGCGGAATCGCTCCGTGTTAGCTCCTCCTTCAATGTCTCCAGCTTCTTCTGCAAAAGCCTGATGAGGGGAATGACCTGACTCAGGCTGGCAGTGTCTGAACTGACTTCACGTGTGGCAAGTTCAAAGGGCATCAGAACCTTGCACAATGTTGAAATCATTCTCCACTGCGCTTGAGACAGGTGCATTCCACCTCCTATATCGTGCTGAATTGTATAGGCTTGAATGGCCTTTTGCTGCTCCTCCAACCTCTGAAGCATATAGAGGGTTGAATTCCACCTCGTTACCACTTCTTGCTTCAGATGATGGCAGGGCAGGTTCAGCTGTTTTTGGTGGTGCTCCAGTCTTCTGTACGTGGTGCCTGTACGCCGAAAGTGTCCCGCAATTCTTCTGGCCACCGACAGCATCTCTTGCACACCCCTGTCGTTTTTTAAAAAATTCTGCACCACCAAATTCAAGGTATGTGCAAAACATGGGACGTGCTGGAATTTGCCCATATTTAATGCACACACAATATTGCTGGCGTTGTCCGATGCCACAAATCCACAGGAGAGTCCAATTGGGGTAAGCCATTCCGCGATGATCTTCCTCAGTTGCCGTAAGAGGTTTTCAGCTGTGTGCGTATTCTGGAAAGCGGTGATACAAAGCGTAGCCTGCCTAGGAAAGAGTTGGCGTTTGCGAGATGCTGCTACTGGTGCCGCCGCTGCTGTTCTTGCGGCGGGAGTCCATACATCTACCCAGTGGGCTGTCACAGTCATATAGTCCTGACCCTGCCCTGCTCCACTTGTCCACATGTCCGTGGTTAAGTGGACATTGGGTACAACTGCATTTTTTAGGACACTGGTGAGTCTTTTTCTGACGTCCGTGTACATTCTCGGTATCGCCTGCCTAGAGAAGTGGAACCTAGATGGTATTTGGTAACGGGGGCACACTACCTCAAGAAATTGTCTAGTTCCCTGTGAACTAACGGCGGATACCGGACGCACGTCTAACACCAACATAGTTGTCAAGGCCTCAGTTATCCGCTTTGCAGCAGGATGACTGCTGTAATATTTCATCTTCCTCGCAAAGGACTGTTGGACAGTCAATTGCTTACTGGAAGTAGTACAAGTGGGCTTACGACTTCCCCTCTGGGATGACGATCGACTCCCAGCAGCAACAACAGCAGCGCCAGCAGCAGTAGGCATTACACTCAAGGATGCATCGGAGGAATCCCAGGCAGGAGAGGACTCGTCAGAATTGCCAGTGACATGGCCTGCAGGACTATTGGCATTCCTGGGTAAGGAGGAAATTGACACTGAGGGAGTTGGTGGGGTGGTTTGCGTGAGCTTGGTTACAAGAGGAAGGGATTTACTGGTCAGTGGACTGCTTCCGCTGTCACCCAAAGTTTTTGAACTTGTCACTGACTTATTATGAATGCGCTGCAGGTGATGTATAAGGGAGGATGTTCCGAGGTGGTTAACGTCCTTACCCCTACTTATTACAGCTTGACAAAGGCAACACACGGCTTGACACCTGTTGTCCGCATTTCTGTTGAAATACTTCCACACCGAAGAGCTGCTTTTTTTGGTATTTTCACCAGGCATGTCAATGGCCATATTCCTCCCACGGACAACAGGTGTCTCCCCGGGTGCCTGACTTAAACAAACCACCTCACCATCAGAATCCTCCTGGTCAATTTCCTCCCCAGCGCCAGCAACACCCATATCCTCCTCATCCTGGTGTACTTCAACACTGACATCTTCAATCTGACTATCAGGAACTGGACTGCGGGTGCTCCTTCCAGCACTTGCAGGGGGCGTGCAAATGGTGGAAGGCGCATGCTCTTCACGTCCAGTGTTGGGAAGGTCAGGCATCGCAACCGACACAATTGGACTCTCCTTGTGGATTTGGGATTTCGAAGAACGCACAGTTCTTTGCGGTGCTTTTGCCAGCTTGAGTCTTTTCATTTTTCTAGCGAGAGGCTGAGTGCTTCCATCCTCATGTGAAGCTGAACCACTAGCCATGAACATAGGCCAGGGCCTCAGCCGTTCCTTGCCACTCCGTGTGGTAAATGGCATATTGGCAAGTTTACGCTTCTCCTCCGACAATTTTATTTTAGGTTTTGGAGTCCTTTTTTTACTGATATTTGGTGTTTTGGATTTTACATGCTCTGTACTATGACATTGGGCATCGGCCTTGGCAGACGACGTTGCTGGCATTTCATCGTCTCGGCCATGACTAGTGGCAGCAGCTTCAGCACGAGGTGGAAGTGGATCTTGATCTTTCCCTAATTTTGGAACCTCAACATTTTTGTTCTCCATATTTTAATAGGCACAACTAAAAGGCACCTCAGGTAAACAATGGAGATGGATGGATACTAGTATACTTATGGATGGACTGCCGAGTGCCGACACAGAGGTAGCTACAGCCGTGGACTACCGTACTGTGTCTGCTGATAATATAGACTGGATGATAATGAGATGAAATCAATATATATGTATATATAATATCACTAGTACTGCAGCCGGACAGGTATATATATTTATTATGTAATGACTGATGACGGACCTGCTGGACACTGTCAGCTCAGCAGCACCGCAGACTGCTACAGTAAGCTACTATAGTAGTATGTATAAAGAAGAAAGAAAAAGAAAAAACCACGGGTAGGTGGTATACAATTATGGATGGACTGCCGAGTGCCGACACAGAGGTAGCTACAGCCGTGGACTACCGTACTGTGTCTGCTGATAATATAGACTGGATGATAATGAGATGAAATCAATATATATGTATATATAATATCACTAGTACTGCAGCCGGACAGGTATATATATTTATTATGTAATGACTGATGACGGACCTGCTGGACACTGTCAGCTCAGCAGCACCGCAGACTGCTACAGTAAGCTACTATAGTAGTATGTATAAAGAAGAAAGAAAAAAAAAACCACGGGTAGGTGGTATACAATTATGGATGGATTGCCGAGTGCCGACACAAAGGTAGCTACAGCCGTGGACTACCGTACTGTGTCTGCTGATAATATAGACTGGATGATAATGAGATGAAATCAATATATATGTATATATAATATCACTAGTACTGCAGCCGGACAGGTATATATATTTATTATGTAATGACTGATGACGGACCTGCTGGACACTGTCAGCTCAGCAGCACCGCAGACTGCTACAGTAAGCTACTATAGTAGTATGTATAAAGAAGAAAGAAAAAAAAACCACGGGTAGGTGGTATACAATTATGGATGGACTGCCGAGTGCCGACACAGAGGTAGCTACAGCCGTGGACTACCGTACTGTGTCTGCTGATAATATAGACTGGATGATAATGAGATGAAATCAATATATATGTATATATAATATCACTAGTACTGCAGCCGGACAGGTATATATATTTATTATGTAATGACTGATGACGGACCTGCTGGACACTGTCAGCTCAGCAGCACCGCAGACTACTACAGTAAGCTACTATAGTAGTATGTATAAAGAAGAAAGAAAAAAAAAACCACGGGTAGGTGGTATACAATTATGGATGGACTGCCGAGTGCCGACACAGAGGTAGCTACAGCCGTGGACTAACGTACTGTGTCTGCTGATAATATAGACTGGATGATAATGAGATGAAATCAATATATATGTATATATAATATCACTAGTACTGCAGCCGGACAGGTATATATTATATATTTATTATGTAATGACTGATGACGGACCTGCTGGACACTGTCAGCTCAGCAGCACCGCAGACTGCTACAGTAAGCTACTATAGTAGTATGTATAAAGAAGAAAGAAAAAAAAAACAACCACGGGTAGGTGGTATACAATTATGGATGGACTGCCGAGTGCCGACACAGAGGTAGCTACAGCCGTGGACTAACGTACTGTGTCTGCTGATAATATAGACTGGATGATAATGAGATGAAATCAATATATATGTATATATAATATCACTAGTACTGCAGCCGGACAGGTATATATATTTATTATGTAATGACTGATGACGGACCTGCTGGACACTGTCAGCTCAGCAGCACCGCAGACTGCTACAGTAAGCTACTATAGTAGTATGTATAAAGAAGAAAGAAAAAAAGAAAAAAACACGGGTAGGTGCTAGGTGGTATACAATATTATATATATATTATATACAATTATATATATATATATATATATATATATATATTAAACTCATAAACTGGTGGTGATTATTAAACTGGTGGTCAGGTCACTGGTCACACTATCAGCAACTTGCAAGTAGTACTCCTGAGTCCTAAGCAGACAATCACAATATATATTATACTGGTGGTCAGTGTGGTCACAAACAATGGCAGTGTGGCTGGCACTCTGGCAGCAAAAGTGTGCACTGTACGTTATATGTACTCCTGAGTCCTGCTCTCAGACTCTAACTGCTCCCCACTGTCAGTGTCTCCCCCACAAGTCAGATAATACAGTCACACTATCTCTATCACTTCAGAAAGTACTAGTAGCAGTAGTACTCCTCTTAATGCTCCCCAAAATTACTACTGTGTCTCTCTCTGTCTCACTCTCTTCTCGAATCTCTATAAACGGAGAGGACGCCAGCCACGTCCTCTCCCTATGAATCTCAATGCACGTGTGAAAATGGCGGCGACGCGCGGCTCCTTATATAGAATCCGAGTCTCGCGATAGAATCCGAGCCTCGCGAGAATCCGACAGCGTGATGATGACGTTCGGGCGCGCTCGGGTTAACCGAGCAAGGCGGGAAGATCCGAGTCGCTCGGACCCGTGTAAAAAAAACTGAAGTTCGGGCGGGTTCGGATTCCGAGGAACCGAACCCGCTCATCTCTAATATATATATATATATATATACACATACAGTACACGTAACTATATATACACATGTATATATATCATGTGTGTGTGTGTGTGTGTGTGTGTGTGTGTGTGTGTGTTTATATGTATGTATGCATATACATGTGTATATATGTATGCACATGGATATATATGTACTATAATTAAAATAAAGTAAACTTTTATTGCACTTACAAGTGCAACCAGGAAGACAGCAGGCTGCAGAGGACAATAGGCAGCCATTAATAATACTCATGCAGCTAAAAAAAAAAAAAATGTTTTTCTTTTTAGTGGAGGGGGGTTTATGGGTGCTCGGAAACCCCCCCCTGGGTGCGCCACTGGGCAGTGCTGTTGCATCTCTGCATATGGATGAATGTTAGCAATTTTATCCATGCATGCAATGTGGGTGTGATTACTAATAAACTGTGTTCAACTCTGCATCGGCCCCTGTGGGTGTGACAGATACAGTAACAAAGACGTGACTCACCCTGGTCAGAAGGTGTCAGCAAAATGACTGTAAGTTATGATAACGTTAGCAGAGAAAAATAACACATTATTGTATATGCCCAAATATACAATAGTTACTGTTATCTCAATATTTTAAGACAATGCAGAAACGGTAGACTTGACTGGAAAAGCCTGCAACATACTGTACGTATATTTTCCAGAATCCATTGATTTTTGGAACACAATGCTGCTATCTCCTCAGCCCTACATTAAATGGGCAGTTTATTCGGTAGGTTCAGCAGAGTGTGCTTGCTGATATGGCTTTGGGATCTGAATGTGCAATACTGATAAGTAGAACTCAGCTACTGAGAAAAGAAACTGACAGATTCGGTGTATTGTAATCTGTTGGTATATTTTTTTATTAAATGGAAAACAAACAACAATCCCTTTTTAGTGAATTTAAATGAATTTGAGATTTGATTAACACAGAGACATTCAGTGTGCAGCATTTTATCTTAATCACATATTTTCTGTCTTTTCACTTACCTGATTTTATTCTATATTTCACTAGTTTTTATCTTATGATACAATTCATTAAAAGTTATGTTTTATAAGACTAATTATTGTGCACTACACTAGGGCAATTAATTCCCCACCCCCTCTTCTCCTTGTTCATTTCCATTAAAAACTCCTTCCTGTCCTTTCCGCTTCGGAAATGGACTCAGCCTCAGCTCCCCTCTGGTTACTTTTTCCCCAGCTCTAGAACTCACGTCAACTATTGCCCAGATTTCAAAGCTTTAAAGTGTCCTGCCCTTAATACTCATAAAAAAAAAAAGCCTACCACCCCTTATCCCTCATGTCCTCTTCCTCAGGCTACCTATTCCTTGGGCTATTAGCCCCTAGTTTCCAACTTCCTTCTTCAGCACCTCTTGAACTGTTTTCTCCATCCAAGTTCCTGAACTCAGGCTCAAGTTGCATTGATTTGCTCTATGGGGGTCATTCCGAGTTGATCGTAGCTGTGCTAAATTTAGCACAGCTACGATCATGAACTCAGACACGCGGGGGGACGCCCACCACAGGGCTAGTCCGCCCCGCATGTCAGTGCCGGCCCAGCCCGCAGAAGTGCAAAGGCATCGCACAGCGGTGATGCCTTTGCACTTCAAGAGTAGCTCCCGGCCAGCGCAGCTTTAGCGTGCTGGCCGGGAGCTACTCTTCGCTCCCCGGCCTGCAGCAGCTGCGTGTGATGTCACACAGCCGCTGCGAGCCACTCCCCGCACGGTCCGGCCACGCCTGCGTTGGCCGGACTGCGCCCACGAAACGGCGGCCAAACACCACCGTTTCACCCCCTCCCGCACATCGACCACCTCTGCCTGTCAATCAGGCAGAGGCGATCGTTGCACAGCGACGGGCGGCCATGCACCGGCGCACTGCGGCGCCGGCGCAAGCGCGGTTCTGACCCGATCGCTACGCTGCAAAAAACTGCAGCATGCGTTCGGGTCAGAATGACCTCCTATGTTCTGTCCCCCCCACCACCACCACCACTTATCCTTCTATGCAGTTTGTTTTGCTATTCATAGTTGTATGTTATGGCATTGTTTTGCTGTATACTATTTGTAAGGTGCTGGTAATAAAGTGTGAAATTTGGAAAGTGACAAGGTTTTGACAATTTAAAGGCAATATTTAATTAAAAAAAAAATCACACTGCAAAACAAAAAATTACTGCTTTAAATCTTGCTGCTAAATTACAGAAATCTTGGCACTTCAAATATTGCACTTTTGTAATTAATTCTATAAAACACGAATGTGCTATGCACTAGGAGAAACGCTTGATAGACAGTTACAGAAAATAATAGCTTGGAATCCTGCTGTACTATAAAAATTATATATTTTCTAGCACTACAAATTATACTTGGATCAAATAAAAAAGAAAAACATTTGTTCTATAATTCTTCCTAATTAATATACTACCTATATGGTTAGCATAAATAATAAACTGGCAACCATAATCTATTAAGCTTATATCTCGGAGAGGTGGACATACAATTAGTAAACATTAAAAAGCTACTAATTAGGTTATATATAAAAACACTGTTTTCACATAAAATATATGAATTAGCATATGCCTGCTAGTTAGTATATTGTAGAAAAAAAAATTTCTACTAAAGAATTACCAGTTTTTAGGCAAAAACACATATAATCCATGATAAATTCACAGACCTATGTATTTTCCCGACCTCAATCGCGAAAACGGGACAGTGGCGGCTTCGGGGCTAATTGAATAGCTCCAGTGGGGGTCAACTAGCTGCAGCAAATTACTGTGGCTAATTGAACCCCCCCCCCCAGACTGTGACCAAATATTATCTCAGCGGTTTCCAAACTCACATGAATCGGTACACCAGAGCATCAGCAATTTGTCATCGCACCCCTAAGTTAAATGTTTCTTACTGAGAAATTCAGCAAAAATTATTAACTTAAGTAAATTGTGCTTTACTGTCATCCATATGGTTAGTTATCTGATGATAGTGGTGGGCAGGGTTGTGCTTCTGTTTGTTTATGTATTTTATTGGCTGTCACAGCACTAGTTTTGCCCGTCAAAGATGTACTAGGGGGTGATGTACGAATATCAGTCACAACTCGTCTTGCAGTAGAATGGGTGTTACTGGGTGGAAACTGGGTGTTAGCATGTAGGATAAGGAGTTTGGAGGATGTGTTGTGCTGTTCAGAGTTTAGCGTACACAGAGATTCACCTGGTTTCAGAAGGATCTGTTACTTCAAGTATTGGGCTGGTGCAAATGCATGGTAATAGTGATGACAGCTACTTTCATAAGTGGATGTATAAGGGCCCACATGTGCTCAACTATGGCTCACGTCCAGAGAATACAGAACAGATGTGCAATACAAACAAGACAAGTCACAGCTAGCAATTCATCACTGTTCAGCAACTATGGAGCTGATACAGATTTGTTTGGTAAAACAGACATAAATTATATATATATACAAAAAAAAACAGGACAGAAAAATAGCAGGTCTGGACACACGCAGAGCCATACACATCTGGAGATGCATTGGCAGCATATGCCCTGCCCTTGGCATACCTTCCAACATGACCCATTCCAGGAGGGACAAAATGCTCTGTTCCTGTACTTCTCTCTTAATTTATGATGTTGTCACCTGTGTTGAACTAGATAATTGATAAGAAAGGTGATTCAACACAGGTGGTGGCAATAAATAGCTTTAAGCGCCAGGTGAGTGACTGTCTCTCAACAGTTCTTCCAGCCTTGTTGTTGTGGACAGCAGTGCCATGTGCCTCACTCATACACCTTTCAGATCGCAATGCCGGGTCCCACCCGGGAATTGGAAATGAGTCCTTCCCGGATGGGACCCGGCATTGGACCCTACACACCGCAATCCCGACCTGGCAATATGAGAAACATAGAAACATAGAAACATAGAATATGACAGCAGATAAGAACCACTTTATCCATCTGGTCTTCCCATGTACACGCACACAGACACTTACACACTATGATTAATTTTTTAGCGGGAGCCAATTAATCCATCAGTATATTTTTGGATTGTGAAAGGAAACTAAAGTACAGGTAGGAAACCCAAGCAAGCATGGGGAGAACATACAAACTCCAGTTAGGGCCATGGTGGGAATAGAACCCATGTGCTGAGGCAATAATGCTAACCATTATATGCTCGGGGTTGCCATCAGGGAGCGAGGACGGAGCCAGCATCGGGGCAAGTGCGAAGGCGGCGCTGGAGATGAGATCATCTCCGCGTCGCCTCTCCCTATGCTGTGAAAGGGTACGAGGTCGCATCGATCCGGGTAACCCGTTCACACTGCGCCTGACCTGCGAATTACCCGGTAATAACCCTTCTTATAACTCGGGTTGAATTACCGGTCAGGCGACCTGGGAATTCGTCCATGTCCCCTTTCACACCGCACAGCGCTGCATTCCTATTCAAGGTCCTGTTCTTTATGGCACCTGCATACAAATTCGGATTCGGGCTGTGATTCGCTCTGACTGCAGAAATCAATCAGATGGACATGGTCGGTTTCCATTTGTAGATGAGACCAGTAAGCAGCAATCAGAGGTGTTCTCTGCTTACTGATGTGTTATTTAAGCTAATGAGCTACTGGTAACAACCAAGTAATTAAACAAGTGATGAAAATTTGTGAAAATATAGAAGGTAGTATCACCTTATTAGAGCCCTGTAAGGAATGAAATAGGTTCGAGTAATCTGTGAGCTAATTAGTTGAAAATAAAACAAATGCAAAAAAAAAAAAACAGTTTCCTTCAGCAATGGATCCATACTGTTCCTCCTACTCTTTCTGTGTTTTAAGAAAAAAATATTTTTCATTTTTAATATGAGATAACGACAGATGCATTCATGTCTGTGGATGTAAGGTTGAGTAAATAGCAAGTCACTGGCTATTTTGACTGGCAGTAAAGTAATAATATAGCAGAAACGGAAAGTGTACTGGCTGAATATTGGATATCTGTTGGATACATGCTATGTATGCTTGGAAACCATGCCTAACTTATTTTCTTAATACATTTTGTGCCGATGCATTTCTCATATAATCTTGTCTTAGAAAATCGCAGCCAAAATGGCCACCGTGCATGCGCAGTAGTCAAATTGGTCTCCAGAATATGACGGGCGCATGTTTCCTAAGACCTGCGCATGCGCAGTACAGTGCATCCGGAAAATATTCACAGTGCTTTACTTTTTCCACATTTTGCTATGTTATAGCCTTGTTCCAAACTGGAATAAATTATTTTTTCCTCTCAAAATTCTATACACAATACCCCATAATTACAAGGTGAAAAAAAGTTTGTGTTTTTTTAGATTTTCGCAAATTTATAAAAAATTTTAAAAACTAAGAAATCACATGTACATAAGTATTCACAGCCTTTGCTCAATACTTTGTTGATGTATCTTTGGCAGCAATTACAGCCTCAAGTCTTTTTGAATATGATGCCACAAGCTTGGCACACCTATCTTTGGGCAGTTTCGCCCATTCTTATTTGCAGTACCTCTCTAGGTCCATCAGGTTGGATGTGAAGCGTCGGTCCACAGCCATTTTCAGATCTCTCCAAAGATGTTCAATTAGATTCAAGTCTGGGCTATGGCTGGGCCACTCAAGGACATTCACAGAGTTGTCCTGAAGCCACGTCTTTGATATCGTGGCTGTGTGCTTAGGGTCGTTGTCCTGCTGAAAGATGAACTGTCGCCCCAATCTGAGGTCAAGAGCGCTCTAGAACAGGTTTTCATCCAGGATGTCTCTGTACATTGCTGCAGTCATCTTTACCTCTATCCTGACTAGTCTCCCAGTTCCTACGGAAAAACATCCCCACAGCATGATGCTGCCACCACCATGCTTCACTGTAGGGATGGTATTGGCCTGGTGATTAGCGGTGCCTGGTTTACTTCAAACATGACGCCTGGCATTCACACCAAAGAGTTAAATCTTTGTCTCATCAGACCAAAGAATTTTGTTTCTCATGGTCTGAGAGTCCATCAGGTGCATTTTGGCAAACTCCAAGCGGGCTGCCATGTGCTTTTTACTAAGGAGTGGCTTCCGTCTGGCCATACAGGCCTGATTGGTGGATAGCTGCTGAGATGGTTGTCCTTCTGGAAGGTTCTCCTCTCTCCACAGAGGAATGCTGTAGCTCTGAGTGACCATCGGGTTCTTGGTCACCTCCCTGACTAGGGCCCTTCTCCCCCGATCGCTCAGATTAGACGGCCAGCCAGATCTAGGAAGAGTCCTGGTTGTCCCGAACTTCTTCCATTTACAGATGATGGAGGCCACTGTGCTCATTGGGACCTTCAAAGCAGCAGATATTTTTCTGTCAACAGACAATTCCTTTTGACTTCATGCTTGGTTTGTGCTCAGACATGCACTGTCAAGTGTGGGACCTTATATAGACAGGTGTGTGCCTTTCCAAATCATGTCCAATCAACTGAATTTACCACAGGTGGACTCCAATTAAGCTGTAGGAACATATCAATGATGATCAGTGGAAACAGGATGCACCTGAGCTCAATTTTGAGCTTCATGGCAAAAACTGTGACTACTTATGTACATGTGATTTCTTAGTTTTTTATTTGTAATAAATTACCCCGTTGTCATTATGGGGTATTGTGTGTAGAATTGTGAGGGGAAAAATAAATTTATTCCAGTTTGGAATAAGGCTGTAACATAACAAAATGTGGAAGCGCTGTGAATACTTTCCGGATGCACTGTACTCTCCGACACAATGCCGGAGACCAGGGGCATAGGGAGGGCGGTTCCGGTGGAGCTCGAACTCCAGGTGCCCAAGACAGTACTGGGCGCCTCAGCTCGACTCCGCTGGAACCTCCGCTTGGCCGCAAGCAGCTCGCAGCCACAGCTGTCAGTCACTGACAGCTGGAAGCCCGAGCTGCATCAAGTCTCTCCCTCCTCTCTGCTCCCCTCCCCGCCGGTCCGTGACTTGCGTGTGACGTCACGCGTCGCACGGACGGGCAGAGACGCGGCCAGCAGTAGTCGGGAAGCAGGAGCAGGCAGGTGAGTATTTTTTTTGTGTGTTTGCGGCGCTACCAGGGGGCACAGCTACAGGGGCATGATTACTCGGGGCACACCTACTGGGGGCACACCTATTCTTGGCACAACTACAGGGGGCACGTCTACAGGGGGGCACAACTACTCCGAGCACTTCTACAGGGGGCACATCTACAGGGGGCACAACTACTCTGGGCACAGCTACAGGGGGCACATCTACTGGGGGCAAATCTACAGGGGGCACAACTACTCCGGGCACAGCTACAGGGGCACATCTACTGGGGAAAATCTACAGGGGGCACAACTACTGGGGGCAAATCTACAGGGGGCACAACTACGCCGGGCACATCTACTGGGGGCAAATCTACAGGGGGCACAACTACTGGGGGCAAATCTACAGGGGGCACAAACCAGGGTGCACAATTACTCTGGGCACAGCTACAGGAGGCACACCTACTGGGGACACACCTACTAGGGGCACAGCTACTCCGGGCACAGCTACAGGGGGCAAATCTACATTGGGCACAACTACTGAGGGGAAATCTATAGGGGGCACAACTACTGGGTCCATAACTACATGGGGCATAACTGTGGCCACACCCCTTCCCTATGAAGCCACACTCCTATTTTTTGCCGCGCGCACTTTGTTTAACCTTTGGGTGGGGGGGGACGCCAAAGGAAAATTTCGCCCGGGATGCCACTAGGCCTAGAACCGGCCCTGGTGGCCACGCTCCCAATTCAGTACAGGGGAGGGGGGCGCCAAAACATACCTTTGCTCCAGGCACCATGACACCTTGCTACACCTCTGCCGGAGACTACTGTGCCATGCAGAAGAAGGCTCCCATCAGGAGGTGCACACGAGCCCCCTCCTCTGTTAAAATTCCCATATGCAGTCCCTGGACTCCCGGTAATAAATGGCTGATGTCACCAAAAGATGGGACTTAGGTTCGATGGGGGTGGGGCTTAGGGCAAGGGGCTTAACTCCGATGCTGCTGACCAGGCTGGTTTGTATGGACTGCATCAGCTTCAGCCCATAGAAGCCAGATAGGGCTGACGGTATAGCAGGGGAGTGGCTCCCCATGGAAAGTGCTCCCTCTGCTATCGCAGTCTGGACTGGCAGTCCCAGAAGGAGAAAACGCCTCCAGACTGACTGTCTGTCTGTGATTAGCAGTGACTGCTGTGGAAGGGGGGGAAGGGGGGAACCCTGGTTCATATCTATCTATCTACCTATCTCATATCTATATATATTTACCTACCTCATAGCTATCTATCTATCAACATCTATCTCATATATTTATCATATTTATCTATTTCTATCGACTAGATGGACCAAGTGGTTCTTATCTCCCATCAATTTCTATGTATCTATTAAACAATGTCTCCAGGTATAGTGATGTACTAATCCCTCCTACTTTGGTTTTGTCTCCACCTACATTTGATTGGTGTAACCCATGTGAGGCCACTTTTACAAATATTTGCAGGGCCACTTTTAGTCCCCAATCCGCCTCTGTTTAACACCATGGGCGAGATGCAGCAAGCATAAAACTACGACCAAACCTCCGAAAATGCAGATTCCGGTGTTTTGGCTGTGTATCACATATGCACCAAGCCCCAAAATGCGATAGATTCCGGGACTTGGATGTGGTGGGCAATGCCATCTTCAGATGGCCTATGGGCTTCTATTGCACCTCCCCACTGAGATCCATCTCAGCATCCCCCGTGGCACGCAAATCATCTGACGCATGCGCAGACTGGTCTCTGGGTCATAAACCTGGAACTACTATTACTGCAAAGGACAGCCCTTACTGCAAGAGCTCTCCTTTGTGATTTTCTTCAAGCATATGCAACAGAAGGCGCTGATACCAGGGCCGGATTGCCCATCTGGCACTTCTGGCATATGCCAGAAGGGCCGATGGTCCGGTCCCTCAGAGAGCAGGGAAGGCCGCGCACAGCGCAGCCTCCAGCTCTCTGGTTCAGCCGCCCCCACCGGTCTCCATGGAAATCGGGGCATGCCGCGAGTACACGCCCCCGGACTCACGGCGCACCCCCGCCCCAGCAAGCGTCACCATGGTAATGGGGGTGTGCCACAAATCCACGCCCCCATACATCGTGACAGCATGCTCCCCTGTGACGAACGGGCACTGTTCACAAGTGCCCGGGACGAAATGGAGCACCAGTCCATCAGTGACTGATACAATATGCATGCGGAAAGTGGTGGAATGTATCCCAAGCAAAATGCGATGCTTGATACATCCCACCCCATCGGGTATATTTACTCAGGCTTATAAATCAGATAAGTGGAGGTGTTGACCATAACAGCCAATCAGAATCTATAATTTCCTGCAATGCAACATAAAAATTATAGCTAAAATTAAATTGGTTGCTATTGGCAACACATGCCCACTTTTCATTATTAAAAGCCCTGCTTCTAACTGAACTTATCGGAAATACTTATCCACAGTGGCGAATCTACTCTGCCAGCAAAGCAGAGAGATATAAAAGAAGTTTTTGAAAGGGCAGTCATACAGTATACAGGTATGTTTTGCTATTAGTAAATCATATAACCCCAACTTCATAGCTGTCCACATTGGGAGAGATTATGAAAGAGGTGTAGCTTGGCAGGCGCTTAATGCTTGTTATCCCCCTCCCCACACACACATGTAATGTAACAGAACGGGACATATTGTACATCACAACTTTTCAATCCAGTGACGGGATAATACAATTAAAAATAAGATTTTACTCACCGGTAAATCTATTTCTCGTAGTCCGTAGTGGATGCTGGGAACTCCGAAAGGACCATGGGGAATAGCGGCTCCGCAGGAGACTGGGCACAACTAAAGAAAGCTTTTAGGTCACCTGGTGTGCACTGGCTCCTCCCACTATGACCCTCCTCCAAGCCTCAGTTAGATTTTGTGCCCGGCCGAGGTTGGATGCACACTAGGGGCTCTCCTGAGCTTCTAAAAAGAAAGTATATAATTAGGTTTTTTATTTTACAGTGAGACCTGCTGGCAACAGGCTCACTGCAGCGAGGGACTAAGGGGAGAAGAAGCGAACCTACCTGCTTGCAGCTAGCTTGGGCTTCTTAGGCTACTGGACACCATTAGCTCCAGAGGGATCGACCGCATGGAACTGGCCTTGGTGTTCGGTCCCGGAGCCGCGCCGCCGTCCCCCTTACAAAGCCAGAAGCAAGAAGAGGTCCGGAAAATCGGCGGCAGAAGACATCAGTCTTCACCAAGGTAGCGCACAGCACTGCAGCTGTGCGCCATTGCTCCTCATACACACTTCACACTCCGGTCACTGAAGGTGCAGGGCGCTAGGGGGGGGGGCGCCCTGAGCAGCAATAAAAACACCTTGGCTGGCAAAAATACCACAATATATAGCCCCAGAGGCTATATATGTGATAATTACCCCTGCCAGAATCCATAAAAAAGCGGGAGAAAAGTCAGCGAAAAAGGGGCGGAGCTATCTCCTTCAGCACACTGGCACCATTTCTCCCTCACAGCTCCGCTGGAAGGAAGCTCCCTGGCTCTCCCCTGCAGTCTACACTACAGAAAAGGGTAAAAAAGAGAGGGGGGGCACTAAATTTAGGCGCAGTATATATAACAGCAGCTATAGGGGACATAATTCAGTTAGTCCCTGCATTATATAGCGCTCTGGTGTGTGCTGGCATACTCTCACTCTGTCTCCCCAAAGGGCTTTTGTGGGTCCTGTCCTCTGTTAGAGCATTCCCTGTGTGTGTGCGGTGTGTCGGTACGGCTGTGTCGACATGTTTGATGAGGATAATGATGTGGAGGCGGAGCAGATGCCTATAGAAGGGATGTCACCCCCTGTGGGGCAGACACCCGAGTGGATGGACTTATGGAAGGAATTGCGTGCACGTGTCGACTCCTTACACGTCAGAGAAAGATGTTTTAACAGACCCAGCAAGCCAGCATAATACTGTAGGTCAGTGGTTCTCAAACTGTGTGCCGTGGCACCCTGGGATGCCTCAACGCACTTGCAGGGGTGCCTTGGGTTAATGGTCCAGGACCAATTCAAATTATTTATGGTCAATATAATAGGTAAAACCAGTGCTGGTGTCTGCCAATCGTAAAAAATATGTGGACAAACAGAAGCAAATCTTGTCCCTCACCACACAATTAAACCTAAGGATGACATATAAACACAATTTACTTCATTTAATATATATTTTTAAATTTCTCAATAAGAATCCTTTTAGTCTAGGGGTGCGTGAAAAAAATCCTAATGCTCTAGGGCAACGTGATTCAAAAAAGTTTGGGAAACACTGATCTAGGTGTTTCCGACATGAGACAAACAACCATCTTTTGAAAAATATTAAATGAGAAAGTAATTTGTTTGTAAGCTCACCTTGTTGGGGCCAACTTCTAGTTTATGTTAGTAGTTTGTGTGCTGTGATCCCTTTAACCCAGAGTACTACATCACATGCAGGCGATTGCTAATAATAATAAAAAATGTTTCTATTGGTTTCTATTTATGGCAAAGTGGAAGCACACTTCTGCGTTTTCATTACCTGTGTATTACATAGCTCTTTTGTCACATGGTTGCATTATTCCCCTAGCCAGTCACCTTTGCAGCTATTGTTGCCTATGAAAGATGAGCAGAGTAATGGCTGCAGTCTGTCACAGCATTGGGGTGAGTATGAGCTGGTCACTGGCTGACACTCCCCCCATCCCCAGCACCTCCCTCCTTGGCTGTAGCTGACAAGCTGTTTGTGACTTTGTGCTGAGAGGAGCTGCTCACCCTGCTGCTGAAGTAGGACATTGGGGCTGATGTATATATATTATTATAAGGATCACATCAGTTGTCACTTGAGATGCACATGATAGGATGAAGCAATGGAGTACCAGTGAGTACCTTTCCTGGGGTGCTGTGCAGTATGTATTGTCCTGTGCTACGTTATGACTATGACCTGCTTCCCATTCATACAACTAGCAGCTGCTACTGAATTATGCAGCTTGTAATACTACGACTTTCTCACTTTCTGTTTCCACTATGGGCTTTGGTCACTTCAGCTAGACAGTTGTGGAAATGTAAAGTCACGTTATTATTACTAAACTAGCACTGACTGTAGATGCTGGGGTCAGACAGTATCAGTATTCCATGTTAAGCAAGATGTTGTCTGGAATGTAGAAAGTGAACTGCTGCAAACTTATGGGCATACAGTAGCTTTATGCATGGGACTAGATGAGGCAGGAGTAACATGCTGCATATTACCATCATCACATGCTGTGCTTTATACCAGAATAATGTGAAACATACAGTGTAATTGACCACTGCATGTCATTATTGGGGACCTGTATGGCTCTCAGTATACAAACATATATAAATGAAGGGTTATGTTGCATTGTATACTTTGTTTATTGATTATAATCCACCTGATTTTATATAGGCTGACCATATTATCACTTTAACCTGGAACACTCATGAATTACACAGGTTCTGTGGCTGCTTAAAACCAGGTGAAATGCAGGCTTGTAGTCAGCCAGCTAAGAACCTGTGTAATTTATGAGTGTCCCAGGTTAAAGGGATAATATGGTCAGCCTATTTTATAATAATTGAAAGCTCAATAATAGCTCTAAAACATGTGGTCCTATCTGTAATAAGGAACTTCGAGTCTCATATAAAAGATTCAATACCGTTGAGGCATACTCTAACACTAAAATGGCCATATGTTTTATTAAGGGAAACTAATCCCAGTTTAGAATCATTGTCTACTTTCTCTTTAATTATTTGCTTGTTGTACAAATGCCAGATCTATTTTCCCTGGGCTTGGTTAATTCAAAGGTCACCTGTTAATCATCCATCCCCCCTTCAGTGTCCAATTCATTCAGTTGTGGAATGGACTTTTTGTTCCCTGGAAGAAATCCCAGATGCAAATGATGCTGGTGGCCTTGTTGTGTTATCCAGAACCTATGGGCCAAGAAGTAGATCAGCTAAACATAAAATGTAACGTTTGCATAGTAAAGTGAGCAGGAAAAGTGTAGCATAATCATTTATTTAGATTGTGGGAAAGAAGGTGTCGAAAATATTTATTGTTTATCATCGCATTTCAATTTAAAATATGTCCTCAGTTTGTGTACTTTTATGTATGTTATATTGAATATTGTGGGGGGTTTTTGTTTGTTTTTTAAATATTGCATATTTGCTACTTTCCAGACTATGTATCTTTTGTAAGAAAAAACGTTTATTCTAGTAAAAATATTTCTTTTGTAATGGGAGCTATTTTCTATTTGTTTGAATCGGATATAGATCGCACATTACACATTATATGCAATATGTAAACATATAGGTGGCTAAAGATTAGTGCCATCCAGTGGCCATATAATCATGAAGCAATGCTTGGTAATAGCTGCAAACAAATAACAACAACAACAACAACAACAACAACAAGCATGTACTAAATAAATTCCCACAAGTCCTCATACTAGTAAAACTGCTGTATAGGCGAGCTAGTAGTGAGTTTCTACTGTACTCCCCTCACGTGTATGCTTTACTAGTTATTACTTGATTGAGCAACTTTTTTTTCTCTGACGTCCTAGTGGATGCTGGGAACTCCGTAAGGACCATGGGGAATAGCGGCTCCGCAGGAGACTGGGCACAAAAGTAAAAGCTTTAGGACTACCTGGTGTGCACTGGCTCCTCCCCCTATGACCCTCCTCCAAGCCCCAGTTAGATTTTTGTGCCCGGCCGAGAAGGGTGCACACTAGGGGCTCTCCTGAGCTTCTTAGTGAAAAGTTTAGTTTTAGGTTTTTTATTTTCAGTGAGACCTGCTGGCAACAGGCTCACTGCATCGAGGGACTAAGGGGAGAAGAAGCGAACTCACCTGCGTGCAGAGTGGATTGGGCTTCTTAGGCTACTGGACACCATTAGCTCCAGAGGGACCGAACACAGGCCCAGCCTCGGAGCTCGGTCCCGGAGCCGCGCCGCCGGCCCCCTTACAGAGCCAGAAGCAAGAAAAGGTCCGGAAAAATCGGCGGCAGAAGACATCAGTCTTCAACAAGGTAGCGCACAGCACTGCAGCTGTGCGCCATTGTTACTCAGGCACACTTCACACTCCGGTCACTGAGGGTGCAGGGCGCTAGCGGGGGGCGCCCTGAGCAGCAATGTAAAACACCTTGGCTGGCATAAATACACCACATATAACCCCCAGGGCTATATGGGTGTATTTTAACCCCTGCCAGAATTACCAAAAAAGCAGGAGAAAAGGCAGCCGAGAAGGGGGCGGAGCCTATCTCCTCAGCACACGGGCGCCATTTTCCATCACAGCTCCGCTGGAAGGACGTCTCCCTGACTCTCCCCTGCAGTCCTGCACTACAGAAAAGGGTAAAAAAGAGAGGGGGGGCACTAATTTGGCGCAGTTTTATATTAACAGCAGCTATAAAGGAAAAGCACACTTGATAGTGGTATTCCTGTATGTATATATATAT
This sequence comes from Pseudophryne corroboree, assembly GCF_028390025.1. Lineage (NCBI taxonomy): Eukaryota > Metazoa > Chordata > Amphibia > Anura > Myobatrachidae > Pseudophryne > Pseudophryne corroboree. Next base: position 977,474,852 of record NC_086444.1, on the reverse strand, counting down.
ATATAGCGCTCTGGTGTGTGCTGGCATACTCTCCCTCTGTCTCCCCAAAGGGCTAGTGGGGTACTGTCCTCTATCAGAGCATTCCCTGTGTGTGTGCGGTGTGTCGGTACGATTGTGTCGACATGTTTGAGGAGGAAAATGAGATGGAAGCGGAGCAATTGCCTATTATACAGTTGTCACCCCCTAGGGAGTCGACACCTGAGTGGATGAGCTTGTGGAAGGAACTGCGGGACAGTGTCAGCTCCTTACGACAGACAGTTGACGACATGAGACAGCCGGCTAATCAGCTTGTGCCTGTCCAGGGGTCTCAAACGCCATCAGGGGCTTTAAAACGCCCGTTACCTCAAATGGCAGACACAGACACGGATACTGACTCCAGTGTCGATGATGAGGAGACAAACGTGACTTCCACTAGGGCCACACGTTACATGATTGAAGCAATGAAAAATGTATTGCATATATCTGATAATACAAGTACCACTAAGAAGGGTATTATGTTTGGTGAGAAAAAACTGCCTGTAGTTTTTCCTGTATCCGAGGAATTAAATGAAGTGTGTGATGAGGCGTGGGTTTCCCCCGATAAAAAACTGATAATTCCTAAAAGGTTATTGGCATCGTACCCTTTCCCGCCAGAGGATAGGGCACGTTGGGAAACACCCCCTAGGGTGGATAAAGCGCTCACACGCTTGTCTAAACAGGTAGCACTACCCTCTCCTGATACGGCCGCCCTAAAGGAACCTGCCGATAGAAAGCTGGAGAATATCCTAAAATGTATATACTCTCACACGGGTGTTATACTGCGACCAGCAATAGCCTCAGCCTGGATGTGCAGTGCGGGCCTGGCGTGGTCGGATTCCCTGACTGAAAATATTGATACCCTTGATAGGGACAGTATATTATTGACTATAGAGCATTTGAAGGATGCATTTCTATATATGCGTGATGCACAGAGGGATATTTGCCGACTGGCATCAAGAGTTAGCGCGCTGTCCATTTCTGCAAGAAGAGGTTTATGGACGCGGCAGTGGTCAGGTGATGCGGATTCTAAAAGGCACATGGAAGTATTGCCTTATAAGGGGGAGGAGTTATTTGGGGTAGGTCTATCAGACCTGGTAGCCACGGCAACTGCTGGAAAATCCACATTTTTACCCCAGGTAGCTTCTCAACCTAAGAAGACGCCATACTATCAGGCGCAGTCCTTTCGGCCCCATAAGGGCAAGCGGGCAAAAGGCGCCTCATTTCTGCCCCGTGGCAGAGGGAGAGGAAAAAGGCTGCAACAAACAGCCAGTTCCCAGGAACAAAAGCCCTCTCCCGCCTCCGCAAAGTCCACAGCATGACGCTGGGGCTTTACAAGCGGACTCAGGCACGGTGGGGGCCCGTCTCAAGAAGTTCAGTGCGCAGTGGGCCCACTCGCAAGTGGACCCCTGGATCCTTCAGGTGGTATCTCAGGGGTACAAATTGGAATTCGAGACATCTCCCCCTCGCCGTTTTCTAAAGTCTGCTTTACCGACGTCTCCCTCAGACAGGGAGGCAGTATTGGAAGCCATTCACAAGCTGTATTCCCAGCAGGTGATAATCAAGGTACCCCTCCTACAACAGGGAAAGGGGTACTATTCCACACTATTTGTGGTACCGAAGCCGGACGGCTCGGTGAGACCAATTTTAAACCTGAAATCCTTGAACACTTACATACAAAGGTTCAAATTCAAGATGGAGTCACTCAGAGCAGTGATTGCAAACCTGGAAGAAGGGGACTATATGGTGTCTCTGGACATCAAAGATGCTTACCTACACGTCCCAATTTACCCTTCTCACCAAGGGTACCTCAGGTTTGTGGTACAGAACTGTCACTATCAGTTTCAGACGCTGCCGTTTGGTTTGTCCACGGCACCCCGGGTCTTTACCAAGGTAATGGCCGAAATGATGATACTCCTTCGAAGGAAGGGAGTTTTAGTTATCCCTTACTTGGACGATCTCCTGATAAGGGCAAGATCCAGGGAACAGTTGGAAGTCGGGGTAGCACTATCTCAGATAGTGCTGCGCCAGCACGGTTGGATTCTCAATATTCCAAAATCGCAGCTGATCCCGACGACACGACTTCTATTCCTAGGGATGATCCTGGACACAGTCCAGAAAAAAGGTGTTTCTCCCGGAGGAGAAAGCCAGGGAGTTATCAGAACTAGTCAGAAAGCTCCTAAAACCAGGCCAAGTCTCAGTGCATCAATGCACAAGGGTTCTTGGAAAAATGGTGGCTTCTTACGAAGCAATCCCATTCGGCAGATTCCACGCAAGAACCTTCCAGTGGGATCTGCTAGACAAATGGTCCGGGTCGCATCTTCAGATGCATCAGCGGATAATCTTGTCTCCAAGGACAAGAGTGTCTCTCCTGTGGTGGTTGCAGAGTGCTCATCTTCTAGAGGGCCGCAGATTCGGCATTCAGGACTGGGTCCTGGTGACCACGGATGCCAGCCTGAGAGGCTGGGGAGCAGTCACACAGGGAAGAAATTTCCAGGGTTTGTGGTCAAGCCTGGAGACATCACTTCACATAAATATCCTGGAGCTAAGAGCCATCTACAATGCTCTGAGCCTAGCAAGACCTCTGCTTCAAGGTCAGCCGGTGCTGATCCAGTCGGACAACATCACGGCAGTCGCCCACGTAAACAGACAGGGCGGCACAAGAAGCAGGAGGGCAATGACAGAAGTTGCAAGGATTCTTCACTGGGCAGAAAATCATGTGATAGCACTGTCAGCAGTGTTCATTCCGGGAGTGGACAACTGGGAAGCAGACTTCCTCAGCAGACACGACCTCCACCCGGGGGAGTGGGGACTTCACCCAGAAGTCTTCCACATGATTGTGAACCGTTGGGAAAAACCAAAGGTGGACATGATGGCGTCCCGCCTCAACAAAAAACTAGACAGGTATTGCGCCAGGTCGAGGGACCCTCAGGCAATAGCTGTGGACGCTCTGGTAACACCATGGGTGTACCAGTCAGTGTATGTGTTCCCTCCTCTGCCTCTCATACCCAAGGTACTGAGGATCATAAGAAGGAGAGGAGTAAGGACTATACTCGTGGCTCCGGATTGGCCAAGAAGGACTTGGTACCCGGAACTTCAAGAGATGCTCACAGAGGACCCGTGGCCTCTAACTCTAAGAAAGGACTTGCTCCAGCAGGGACCCTGTCTGTTCCAAGACTTACCGCGGCTGCGTTTGACGGCATGGCGGTTGAACGCCGGATCCTGAAGGAAAAAGGCATTCCGGATGAAGTCATCCCTACCCTGATCAAAGCCAGGAAGGATGTAACCGTACAACATTATCACCGTATTTGGCGTAAATATGTTGCGTGGTGCGAGGCCAGGAAGGCCCCTACAGAGGAATTTCAACTGGGTCGTTTCCTGCATTTCCTGCAAACAGGACTGTCTATGGGCCTAAAATTAGGGTCCATTAAGGTTCAAATTTCGGCCCTGTCGATTTTCTTCCAAAAAGAACTGGCTTCAGTTCCTGAAGTACAGACGTTTGTCAAGGGGGTACTGCATATACAACCTCCTTTTGTGCCTCCAGTGGCACCTTGGGATCTCAATGTAGTTTTGGGATTCCTAAAATCACATTGGTTTGAACCACTTTCCACTGTGGACTTAAAATATCTCACATGGAAGGTGGTAATGCTGTTAGCCCTGGCTTCAGCCAGGCGTGTCTCAGAATTGGCGGCTTTATCCTATAAAAGCCCTTACCTAATTTTTCATACGGACAGGGCAGAATTGAGGACTCGTCCTCAATTTCTCCCTAAGGTGGTTTTCAGCATTTCACTTGAACCAGCCTATTGTGGTGCCTGCGGCTACTAGGGACTTGGAGGACTCCAAGTTGCTGGACGTAGTCAGGGCCCTGAAAATATATGTTTCCAGGACGGCTGGAGTCAGAAAATCTGACTCGCTGTTTATCCTGTATGCACCCAACAAGCTGGGTGCTCCTGCTTCTAAGCAGACTATTGCTCGTTGGATTTGTAGTACAATTCAGCTTGCACATTCTGTGGCAGGCCTGCCACAGCCAAAATCTGTAAAAGCCCATTCCACAAGGAAAGTGGGCTCATCTTGGGCGGCTGCCCGAGGGGTCTCGGCTTTACAACTTTGCCGAGCAGCTACTTGGTCAGGGGCAAACACGTTTGCTAAATTCTACAAATTTGATACCCTGGCTGAGGAGGACCTGGAGTTCTCTCATTCGGTGCTGCAGAGTCATCCGCACTCTCCCGCCCGTTTGGGAGCTTTGGTATAATCCCCATGGTCCTTACGGAGTTCCCAGCATCCACTAGGACGTCAGAGAAAATAAGAATTTACTTACCGATAATTCTATTTCTCGTAGTCCGTAGTGGATGCTGGGCGCCCATCCCAAGTGCGGATTGTCTGCAATACTTGTACATAGTTATTGTTACAAAAATCGGGTTATTATTGTTGTGAGCCATCTTTTCAGAGGCTCCTCTGTTATCATGCTGTTAACTGGGTTCAGATCACAGGTTGTACGGTGTGATTGGTGTGGCTGGTATGAGTCTTACCCGGGATTCAATATCCTTCCTTATTGTGTACGCTCGTCCGGGCACAGTATCCTAACTGAGGCTTGGAGGAGGGTCATAGGGGGAGGAGCCAGTGCACACCAGGTAGTCCTAAAGCTTTTACTTTTGTGCCCAGTCTCCTGCGGAGCCGCTATTCCCCATGGTCCTTACGGAGTTCCCAGCATCCACTACGGACTACGAGAAATAGAATTATCGGTAAGTAAATTCTTATTTTTCCTTTTTTAAGCAAATTAAATTCTTTTTATATTAAATGGAAGCATTATATGGGTACAAAGCAAAACACATTAAACAAGGCAAGACAATGTTACATATTTTTTTGGCAAAGGCAGAGCAAGTAGTGCAAAGACCAAGCTTCAGATAGTTGAATGCTCCTAATTAGACCATAACGTAGTCCAGCAAAATTCAGCAACAATATTATAATAAACATAACAATAGAAACACAAAGGAATTTTCAAGGAAAAAAACAATAAAATACTCCCTCTCCCCCCTCCCCCCCCCCCCCCCAGGAGCTCCACAACCCCAGTCGCCACTTGCCAGTCAGTGATAGAATCAACCACTGGCGGGTCATTGTCTAATAGACGCAATAACTAGAGATGAGCGGGACCGGATTTACCCGAATCTCCGTATTGGCTCACGGCAGTGGTGTAACTAGAAATTTTTCTCCCCCAAACCAAAACATTCTCTGGCGCCCTCCGCCCAATAATTGACATTAGTAATGTGACGAATGTGTGCATGCCGCAAAAGGGCATGGCCTTGCTGAAATGGGCATGGCTTTGCATAAAGGGGCGTGCATTGCAGGAAAAGACTACCTTATACCCCAGTTTTGCAACCTGCACGCCCAGACGTTGGCCACCACAGGAAAAAAAATAATCCTGATTCATGCACCTTACATTATTTGTCATTTTTCCTCCTTATAGTAATGCCCAGTATACATAATGCCACATACTGCAATGGCCCTTAGACATTATGCCACACACAATAATGCCCATGACACATTATGCCACACACTGTAATGCCTGTGACACATTATGACATGCATCTCAATGCCCGTTATACATTATGCTACACACTGCAATGCCCCTGATACATTATAGCACATACAATGCCTGTGACACATTATGCCACACACTGCAATGACCCTGAGACATTATACCACAATGCCCGTGATATAGTATACCACACACTGTAATGCCTGTGACACATACCGCAATGCCCGTTGTACCCTATGTCACACACCGCAATGCCCGTTATACATTATGCCACACACTGCAATGCCTCTGAGACATTATACAACATACCACAATGCCCGTGATATAGTATGCCACATACCGTAATGCCTGTGACACATTATGACACACAGCGCAATGTCCGTGATACATTATGCCACACACCGCAATGCCCATTACAAATTAAGTCCTACAGTAAGGCTTCTAATTACTTTTAAATTATCTGCTCGTTGACAGGGGTTTCATGCTCTTGGTTCCATGCACGGTGCCAGGGGTTTTCATGCTCAGGGTGTCATGCTCGTTGCCAGGGGTTTCATGCGGTAGGTGTTATGCTTGCTGCCAGAGGTATGTGCTGGGTTTCAAGCTTGTTGCCAGGGGTTTCATGCACTGGGTGTCATGCTCATTGCTAGGGGGTAATGCTTGTTGCCAGGGATTTCATGAGCTGGGTGTTGTGCTTGTAACCAGGGGGTAATGCTTGTTGCTATGGCTGTGCTCCTAGTGCCACATATGCCCCCAGTGGCAGATATTCCCCCACAGTGACAGGTACACATGTGCCCCATATGCCCCCCCAGTGCCAGGTACACATATGCTCCCCTGGTGCCAAATATGCCCCCCCCCCAGTGCCAAATATGCCCCCCCCCAGTGCCAAATATGCCCCCCCCCCCAGTGCCAAATATGCTCCCCCAGTGCCAGGTACACTCCCTCCTGGGTCTCCGGCGGCAGCCGCGTGTCTATCAAATGAAGTGCCGGTTCGTGAGCCAATCAGAGCTCACGAACGGGCACTTAATTTAATAGACACGCCGCTGCCACGGAGACCCAGGAGAGGCGCGCGCTGTGCCCTCCGTGTCCTCCTTCACAAAACATCCTCAATCAGTGGCGGAGGGGGCGCCCCCGCAGCCCTGCGTGCCTCCAAGCGACCGCAGTGGCTGTGGCCCCCTAGTTACGCCACTGGCTCACGGACATCACGTGTTTTGGTTAGCCAATTAGAAAAATCCAGAAAACAAGAACTTGCAATAATTTTGGCATTAAGAACCGAGTAAATCCGAACCCGCTCATCTCTAGCAAGATGTACATTTCAAGCAATATTTATTAGAAGTTTATTTATAAAGTGCACACATATTCCGCCTTGCTTTACAGAGACTATTCAGCCATTCACATCAGTCCCTGCCCCAGTGGACCTTACAGTCTGTATTCCCTACCACATGTACACACTGACGCACTAGGGTTAATTTTTGTTGAGATCCAATTAACCTTTCAGTATATTTTTGGGTTGTGGGAGGAAACCGGAGTACTCGGAGGAAACCCACGCAAGCACTGGAAGAATATACAAACTCCGCACAGTTAGGGCCATGGTGGGAATAGAACCCATGACCTCAGTGCTGTGAGGCAGTAATGCTAACCATTACACCATCCGTATGTGGATTTGAGGTCTCATTTGTATAGATAACGTAGATATAAAACTCTCCCACATAACAGAATTAAATTGTAATTTTATCTACATGTTTATTGTGCGTAGAGTTCTGCTCTCCTAATCCTATTCAGACAAACCGTATTGGGTTTTTGTGGCAGACGGCTAGTATGACAGATTGGTCCTCCTTATGTTTTACTCCCACACAGAAAGGACAAGTTACTAATCTGCACATTTTAATTCCACATAACTCCAGGGAATTTCTAGAAAAAAAGCCCCATTCACCTGACTGACACACAAGATAGCCTATTCACTGCTGTATAATTGCTGAACAAGTCAGTGTTGTAGTGTCTCGGCAGTGCAGTCCCTGCTTGCACCATCATCATGTTGCTGTGGCTGTCCAGCTGCTGTTTAACTCCCAGCATACCCTGCTTGTACACAGTGATATGCAACAGTAGCAAAACTGCCTATGGGCTGTGCAAGACAATCAGTTTCAATGCAAGCGCATTTAAAAATAGAATAGGGCTAGTATTTGTAGCACTCCAGTAAATATATGCTAACATGTGAAGTTAATGGGAAAACGTTCATCCCATCACTTAGGTGAGGTTGAGCTCTGAAGATGCATGGAAAGTTATGCTGTCTTTTTTTCTAACCACTCTTAACCAAGACAGGATGTTATCAAAGCTGCTGTCCCAGTGTTGAGTATCTTTAGAAATGTTCCTGAAACCATAGGACATTCTACTGCTTAAAGCCTAGTACTTTGTTGTACTGGAAAGTACATGGCTAGTTGCCTGCACTATATACTGTTTGTTCAACATGGTACCTCTAGCAAGATCAGTGCACTTTATACATACTGTGAAATATTGGGAGTGATATGGAGGGTCGACATGGTCTAGGTCATAGTAACATAGTAACCAAGGTTGAAAAAAAAAAAAATTGTCTATTGAGTTCAACCTATTTGTGGTCTCCTATGCAGTCTTATTATAGGACTAGTTATTTTTATGTTAGGACTAGTTATATTAACTATAATTCGTGCCTACGCACCATAACCCTTAATATCTTTATCCAATAGAAATTTATCGAACCCATTCTTAAAGGTGTTAACTTAGTCCGCCATTACTACTATCTCAGGCAGGGAATTCCAAACACATATTGTCCTTACTGTGAAAAAACCTTTTCGCCTCAATGTGCGGAAACTCCTCTCCTCTAACCTAAGCGAGTGACCACGTCTCCTTTGTGCTGATCTTCTAGAAAACAGGTCCCTCCCAAGCTCTGTGTATTGACCCCTTATATATTTGTAGATGTTGATCATGTTCCCTCTTAGTCTCCTCTTTTCCAATGTAAACATACCTAGCCTTGCAAGCCTTTCCTTGTATTCCAGCATCTCCATGCCCTTGATTAGTTTAGTCGCCCGCCTCTGAACCTTTTCTAGCTCCAGGATATCCGTTTTGTAATATGGTGCCCAAAATTGCACACAGTATTCAAGATGTGGTCTCACTAGAGATTTATATAATGGGAGTATAATACTCTCGTCCCTTGCATCAATTCCCTCGTTTTATGCATGCTAATATCTTATTAGCCTTCTTTGCTGCACTCCTACTTTGAGTACTGCTGCTTAATTTGTTATCTATGTGAACCCCTAAGTCTTTTTCCAGTACAGAATCCCCTAATATTACCCCATTTAGTATGTAGGTGTCAATTTTGGTCTTGCCCCCACAGTGCTTTACCTTACACTTGTCTGTGTTGAATCTCATTCTCCATTTTGCTGCCCTTGCTTCCAGTTTAGTTAAGTCTTTCTGAAGAGACTCAGCATCCCCATCCGTATTTATAATCTTACACAATTTGGTATAGTCTGCGAAAATTTACATTATGCTCTCTAGACCTACTGTTAGGTCATTGATGAAAATGTTGAACAAAAGTGGTCCAAGTACAGACCCTTGTGGTACACCACTTAGTACTTTAGTCCAATTTGAAAATGATCCATTGACTACAACGCGCTGCTCCCTATTATCTAACCAATTACTGATCCAAGTGCATATTGTGCTCCCTAGCCCTATTTCTTGTAGCTTATAGATAAGACGCATGGCATACAGTGCCGAAAGCTTTGGCAAAGTCTAAAAAGATTACATCCACCTCCTTACCCTGATCAAGGTTCGCACTTACTGTTTCATAAAAGCCCAGTAAGTTGGTCTGACAGGATCTGTCCTTCACAAATCCATGTTGGTTCCTTTTAATTACCTTATTTGCTTCAAGGAACTTTTGAATACTGTCCCTTAGAATACCTTCCAATACTTTCCCCACTATAGATGTAAGACTAACTGGTCTATAATTACCTAGTTCAGCTTTGCTCCCCTTTTTTGAATATCGGCACTACCTCCACTATACGCAAGTCTTTGGGAACCATACCCGATTTAACCCTATCCATGAAGATCAAATATAGAGGTCTTGTTAGTTCAGCGTGCAGCTCCATAAGAACCCTCGGGTGAATTCCATCAGGACCAGGTGACTTATTAATCTTTAACTTTTTTAATCGGTCACAAACTACCTCCTCACATAAATAAGCATTTAGCAGTGGGACATTATCTTTGTTAAGATTTTGTGTTAGACCCAGCATTTGGTCCTCTCTGGTAAATACCGTTGAAAAAAACTTGTTTAGTTTGTTTGCTATGTCATTATCATTTTTGATTAAGGCTCCCCTCTTGTCCTTTAAAGGGCCTATACTCTCCTTCTTTAGTCTCTTGCTAATGTACTTGATGTACTTAAAAAAAAAAAAAAAAAAATTTGGGATTTGCTTTGCTTTCCTTTGCTACTAGTTTTTCAGTTTCTACTTTAGCCACTCTTATTCCTTTTTGCATATTTTGTTACAGTCCTTATAGTGCTGAAATGACTCCGCATCCCCCTCAGATTTGTATTTTTTAAATGCTTGTCTTTTTTTGTCCATTAATTCCTTTATATTTTTGTTAAACCACATTGGTTTGGGATTTTTATTTCTTATTTTGCTGCTGGTGGGAATACATTTACGAGTATTATTAATTAGCAGTGATTTTAATACATCCCATTTCTCTGTAGTATTTTTTCCTTGAAACAGAATTTCCCATTCAGTGTCCCTTAACGCTTCCATCATCGTCAAAGTTGGCTTTGCTAAAGTTTAGAGTCCTAGTTGAGCCAGTATAGGAATGCTTATGAAAACTGATATTGAATGTGACCATATTGTGGTCGCTGTTACCTATGGGCTCTCCTACTTCAATATATGATACCAATTCCCCATTGTTAGTTAATACCAGGTCTAAGATTGCATTGTACCTAGTTGGTTCCTCAATTAATTGAACTAAGTAATTATTATTTAGCGTGTTTAAAAACATATTGCCCCTAGCAGTATCACATGAATTGATTTTCCAGTTTATCGCGGGATAGTTAGTCTCCCATCACTACTATGTCTCCTACTCCTGCTGCTCTTTCTATTTGATTCAGTAACAATTTCTCGTCAGACACATTAATACCAGGCGGCCTCTAGCATAATCCCAATACTAACTTTTCTATTCCTTTACCCCTGCATGCAATTTCTACCCATAACGTCTCAATAGTATTTACAGTCCCTTCTTGAATATCATCCCGTATAACAGGTTTTAGAAATGGCTTTACGTAAAGACATAACCCTCCACCCCGTTTATTTAGTCTGTCTCTCCTGTACAGCGTGTAACCCTCTAGATTGACTGCCCAATCGTGAGATTCGTCCCACCACGTTTCAGTAATGCCTATAATATCATATTCCTTGCTTGCTGCTAGGATTTCTAGTTCCCCCTTTTTACCTGTAAGGCTTCTAGTATTTACATACATACAATTGAGATATGTATTTCCCCTTATGGTAGGGACATCATAATTCTTATGCAACAAAGATGACCCGTAATCGTCATTGGTTACTGTTATTCTAAAACCTTGTTAGTTCCCATTTTACTACCCTTGCCTTTCTGCTCTATTCCTCCCCCCTACTCCTCCCCAGTTTTGTTCACTAATGCCACCCCTGCTATTCTTACTGAATAACCTGTAATTTCTTGCTAAACCCTCCCCCCAGGCACCTAGTTTAAAATCTCTTCCAACTGTCTAACCATCATTGCCCCCCCCCCCCTCCCCCCCAGCACAGCTGCCCCCTCTTCATTCAGGTGCAATCCATCATGACAAAAAAGATGGCACCTGACTGAGAAGTCTGCCCAGTGTTCTAGGAACACAAACCCTTCTTTCCTGCACCAATCCCTAAGCCACACACTTACCTCCCTAATCTCCCTCTGTCTCCCTGGGCGAGAATATTACCTTAGATGTCCTTGCCTTAAGTTTCTTGCCTAATTCCCTATAGCCTTTCTTAAGGACATCCCACCTTCCACTAACTTTGTCATTGGTGCCAACGTGCACCAAGACCACTGGATCATTCCCAGCCCCTCCCAACAATCTATCTACCCGGTCCGTGATGTGCTGCACCCGAGAGACAACAGACAGTACGGCGATCACAGTCCTGGTAGCAGATTGCCCTATCTGTCTTCCTAATAATGGAGTCCACTACCACCACAATCTGACTAGGTACCTTACTAACTTTTATCTCAACTGCGCCAGAGGGACCACTCCTCTGGTTGCTAGATGGAACAGTCTCCTCCGGCACCGTAATTTCCTCACTATCATCCTCCGATTCCTCGTCCAGTCGTGCAATTTTTTTCGGGTTTGATAGTTCAGAGATGTCGAGCCTCTCCCTCTTTTTCTTCCTTCTAACGGTGACCCAGCTACCTGCCCGGTCATCCTCATATACTATCTAAACTTCGCTCGAGATTGTGAATGTCCCTCAGTCACGTAACGGTTTGCTGTAGATCAGTTACCTGGGCTTCCAGGGCAACCATTCGCACACATCTCGTGCAGATGTACTCGCACACTGGGACGGTTGCTTCAGGTGCGCGTACATCTTGCATGACTGAGTGAAATCCCCAATCCCAGCCCCACCTATATTTTTGTACGGTCTAACTCCCTGTTACCCAAGAGGAAATAGAGAAGTAAAACACTCACTATACGATAATGAAGTTGGGCTTATACTTATCTATCCTTTGCGTCCCCTAATCCTTTCGCTTTTATGCAGCAGTAGTCACCGGTTCCTTCGCTTGTATTCAGCAGTCTCAGTCCCCTTCCGTCCTCTCCTCTGATGTCTGCAGCAGCAGTCTTCCTTGCCCCCTTGTGCAGCTCAGCAGTGGATTCAGACCCCACAGGCCGATTGTGGGTCCCTGGTAGTACCTGCTGGCAGCAGCAGTAGGCTCTTTCTCCACCGGCAGCGTCCCTGGGCAGTACCTAGTATGCTCACACACAAAATAGAACAAAAACAAAGACAGAAACAAAGGCAGCCTTATACCCTCAAAATAACTGCCACTCACATACACACGAAATCTCAGCCCCTCTGCTACTCCAAGTTAGAGACCCTCTCCCTCACTGACAAGGTCATCCCCTTGCAGCCTCACCAGAGACTTAATGTTATTGCAAATATTTGTGTTCCTGCTTGCGTATTATCACCTTTTTCTGTATTCTAACTCGCCTGCTGCTGTTTCCAACTCACAATTCACTTAAAAAGCCAAGCTTATCACTTTAGAATGCAAGCTCTCACAATAAGCAACAGGTCAAAAGGTCGACATGAGTTTTTATGGGGGGTTTTGGTGTCGCTTTCTCCGTACAGTGACCAGGAACCCCAATTAGTGCACAGTGTCCCCTCGCATGGCTCGCTTCGCTCACCATACTTCGGGCAGGGTTACTATTCCCAATCGGGGTCCGTGTGGATCGTTAAGTATGAAAAAGTTCAAAAAAATATTTTTTTTCCAAAAAACCTCATGTCGACCTTTTCACATGTCGACCTAGAGACTCTGTCGAACTAGAAATCCTGTCTACCTAGTTACTGTAGACCAATAGTGGTCGACCTAGTTACGGTCGACCTAGAGACCGGATACCCAATAGTCATAACTGTCCTGCGGCTTATGTTGGTCTGACTAGAGCATGAGAGCTCAGTCAAATGTATTTGACTTGCAGAACTGAAAGCCTAAGTGCAGTTTTGTTGTACACGTGGCTGTATATAAGTATACGCTACAACGAATAGTGTGAAACATGCAGTAGAACTGGTTTGTGACCCCGAGAATGTGATCTGGAATGTTGTGTATTGTGGAACCAGTTTCAAGTCACAGAATGCAATCAGGCATAATGGAATGTACTATGGAATGGTAATGTGAGTAACAGTAACGTTCTCCAAGTCACTTTTGTGATCAGAAGGAAAACTATTATTGTTTATTTCTACAGAGCTGTGGAGTGGGGAAATAAAGTGCAGAGAAAAGACTGCAAACAAGCATGTAATAAGGATAAGATTGTACATAAAACACAAATTATGATGGTAGTAGTATGCAGGGCTGGTACCGCTTTTCTTAGCTTTCAGACTTGCTTCAATGCTCGGCAGTGCGGGAGACTTGGATTGTAGAATAGTGCCCTATAACAGCTTCCGGTTATCACCAGCCCTGTAGACTCTGAAGTATTACATACACTGCATTTTGTGTGAGGCACTACAATTTAGCCTTTGGAAAGCTCCACAGATAAAAAGGTATTATCTAGATAACAGGATCTTTAAGGGGGGTACTCACGGAGCGATATTCAAAGCAATCTGACTAGATAGCTTAGAATTTGAGCATTATCGCTCCGTGTGTACCCCCTACAGCGATAGTGCTAGTCGCTGGTGCTAGATTGGTCTGCATGCAGGCCAATCTAGCGGGTCGCTCACTTCACCTGCTGGGTGAAATGAGCGGCACCCCCGTCTCCCCCCGCACGCTCACCACAGATCGCGCTGTGCTGAGCGGCGGGAGAGATGTGTGCTCAGCGGTTCGATCAGCACACCTCTCTCCCCCATCAGCCCGTCTATATTGGCCTTTAGAGAATGGGATGCAAATCTTATTTCTCTGACGTCCTAGTGGATGCTGGGAACTCCGAAAGGACCATGGGGAATAGCGGGCTCCGAAGGAGGCTGGGCACTCTAGAAAGATTTATGACTACCTGGTGTGCACTGGCTCCTCCCACTATGACCCTCCTCCAAGCCTCAGTTAGATCTTGTGCCCGGCCGAGGTTGGATGCACACTAGGGGCTCTCCTGAGCCCTTAGAAAGAAAGTATAGATTTAGGTTTTTTATTTTCAGTGAGACCTGCTGGCAACAGGCTCACTGCAGCGAGGGACTAAGGGGAGAAGAAGCGAACTCGCCTGCTTGCAGCCGGATTGGGCTTCTTAGGCTACTAGACACCATTAGCTCCAGAGGGATCGACCGCAGGCCCAGTCCTTGGTGTTCGGTCCCGGAGCCGCGCCGCCGTCCCCCTTACAGAGCCAGAAGCAAGAAGAGGTCCGGAAAATCGGCGGCAGAAGACATCAGTCTTCACCAAGGTAGCGAACAGCACTGCAGCTGTGCGCCATTGCTTCTCATACACACTTCACACTCCGGTCACTGAGGGTGCAGGGTGCTTGGGGGGGGCGCCCTGAGCAGCAATAAAAACACCTTGGCTGGCAAAAATACCATAATATATAGCCCCAGAGGCTATATATGTGGTAAATACCCCTGCCAGAATCCAGAAAAAAGCGGGAGAATAGGCCGCGGAAAAGGGGCGGAGCTATCTCCCTCAGACACACTGGCGCCATTTTCTCTTCACAGTGCAGCTGGAAGAAAGCTCCCCAGGCTCTCCCCTGTAGTTTTCAGGCTCAAAGGGTTAAAAAGAGAGGGGGGGCACTAAATTTAGGCGCAATATTGTATATACAAGCAGCTATGGGGGAAAATTCACTCAGTTATAGTGTTAATCCCCACATTATATAGCGCTCTGGTGTGTGCTGGCATACTCTCTCTCTGTCTCCCCAAAGGGCTTTGTGGGGTCCTGTCCTCAGTCAGAGCATTCCCTGTGTGTGTGCGGTGTGTCGGTACAGCTGTGTCGACATGTTTGAGGAGGAGGCTTATATAGTGACGGAGCAGATGCCGATAAATGTGATGTCGCCCCCTGTGGGGCCGACACCAGAGTGGATGGTTAGGTGAAAGGTATTAACCGACAGTGTCAACTCCTTACATAAAAGGGTGGATGACGTAACAGCTGTAGGACAGCCGGCTTCTTAGCCCGCGCCTGCCCAGGCGTCTCAAAGGCCATCAGGGGCTCAAAAACGCCTGCTCATTCAGATAGCAGACACAGATGTCGACACGGAGTCTGACTCCAGTGTCGACAAGGTTGAGACATATACACAATCCACTAGGAACATCCGTGACTTGATCCCGGCAATAAAAAATGTGTTACACATTTCTGACATTAACCTCTAAAAATGGGTTTTTATGTTTGGGGAGAAAAAGCAGGCAGTGTTTTGTTCCCCCATCAGATGAATGAATGAAGTGTGTGAAAAGCGTGGGTTCCCCCTGATAAGAAACTGGTAATTTCTAAAAAGTTACTGATGGCGTACCTTTTCCCGCCAGAGGATAAGTTACGCTGGGAGATATCCCCTAGGGTGGATAAGGCGCTCACACGGTTGTCAAAATAGGTGGCACTGCCGTTTTAGGAACGGCCACTTTGAAGGTACCTGTTGATAAAAAGCAGGAGGCTATCCTGAAGTCTGTATTTACACACTCAGGTACTAGACTGAAACCTGCAGAGCGTGCTGCTGCAGCGTGGTCGGTGACCCTGTCAAACATACTAGTTTGCTAACATGAGAACATATTAAAGACGTCGTCTTATACATGAGGGATGCACAGAGGGATATTTTTCCGGCTGGCATCCAAAATGAATGTAATGTCCATTCTGTCAGGAGGGTATTAGAGACCTGTCACTGGACAGGTGATGCTGACTTTAAAAGGCGCATAGAGATTCTGCCTTATAAGGGTGAGGAATTATTTGGGGATGGTCTCTGGGACCTCGTATCCGCAGCAACAGCTGGGAAGAAATATTTTTACCTCAGTTTCCTCACAGACTAAGAAAGCACTGTATTATCAGGTACAGTCCTTTCGGCTTCAGAAAAGCAAGCGGGTCAAAGGCGCTTCCTTTCTGTACAGAGACAAGGGAAGAGGGAAAAAGCTGCACCAGTCAGCCTGTTCCCAGAATCATAATTCTTCTCTCGCTTCCTCTGAGTCCACAGCATGACGCGGGGGCTCCACAGGTGTAGCCAGGTACGGTGGGGGGCCGTCTCAAAAATTGCAGCGATCAGTGGGCTCGCTCACAGGTGGATCCCTGTTTCATTCAAGTAGTATTTCAGGGGTACAAGCTGGAATTCGAGATGTCTTCCCCCCGCCGTTTCCTCAAATATGCCTTGCCGACAACTCCCTCAGGCAGGGAGGCTGTGCTAGAGGCAATTAATAAGCTGTATTCCCAGCAGGTAATACTTAAGGTGCCCCTACTTCAACAAGGATGGGGTTACTATTCCACACGGTTTGGGGTACCGAAACCGCATGGTTCGGTGTGACCCTTTTTTATATTTAAAATCCTTGAACACATGCATACAAAATTCAAGTTCAAGATGGAATCGCTCAGGGCGGTTATTGCAAGCCTGGACGAGGGGGATTACATGGTATCCCGGGACATCAAGGATGCTTACCTGCATGTCCCCATTTACTATCCTCGCCAGGAGTACCTCAGATTTGTGGTACAGGATTACCATTACCAAGTCCAGACTCTGCCGTTTGGACTGTACATGGCACCGAGGGTGTTACCAAGGTAATGGCCGGAATGATGATACTCCTTCGAAAAAGGGGAGTTTTTAATGATCCCGTACTTGTACAATCTCCTTATAAGGGCGAGGTCCAAGGAGCAGTTGCTAGTCGGGGTAGCACTATTTTGGAAAGTGCTACAACAGCACGGTTGGATTCTAAACAGTCCAAAGACACAGCTGTTTCCTACGACACGTCTACTGTTCCTGGGGATGGTTCTGGACACAGACCAGAAATAAGTGTTTCTCCCGGAGGAGAAAGCCAAGGAGCTGTCATCTCTAGTCAGAGACCTCCTGAAGCCAAAACAGTTATCGGTGCATCATTGCACGCGAGTCCTGGGAAAAATGATAGCTTCCTACGAAGCAATCCCATTCGGCAGGTTCCATGCAAGAACTTTTCAGGGGGACCTGTTAGACAAGTGGTCCGGATCACATCTTCAGATGCATCGGCTGATAACCCTGTCTCCAAGGACCAGGGTATCTCTACTGTAGTGGCTGCAGAGTGCCCATCTTCAAGAGGGCCGCAGGTTCGACATACAGGACTAGGTCCTAGTGACCATGTATGCCAGCCTTTGAGGCTGGGGGGCAGTCACACAGGGAAGAAGCTTCCAGGGACTTTGGTCAAGTCAGGTGACTTCCCTACATAAATATTCTGGAACTGAGGGCCATTTACAATGCCCTGAGTCAGGCAAGGCCTCTGCTTCAAAACCGGCCGGTCCTGATCCAATCAGACAACATCACGGCAGTCGCCCATGTAAACCAACAGGGCGGCACAAGAAGCAGGATGGCGATGGCAGAAGCCACAAGGATTCTCCGATGGGCGGAAAATCATATGTTAGCACTGTCAGCAGTGTTCATTCCCGGAGTGGACAACTGGGAAGCAGATCTTCTCAGCAGACACGACTTCCACCCGAGAGAGTGGGGACTTCATCCAGAAGTCTTCCAAATGATTGTACACCATTGGGAAAGGCCACAGGTGGACATGAAGGCGTCCCGCCTCAACAAAAAGCTATAAAAGATATTGCGCCAGGTCAAGGGACCTTCAGGCGATAGCTGTGGACGCTCTGGTAACACCGTGGGTGTACCAGTCGGTTTATGTGTTCCCCCCTCTGCCTCTCATACCAAAGGTACTGAGAATAATAAGAAGGCGAGGAGTAAGAACGATACTCGTGGTTCCGGATTGGCCAAGAAGAGCCTGGTACCCAGAACTTCAAGAAATTATATCAGAGGACCCATGGCCTCTGCCGCTCAGACAGGACCTGCTGCAGCAGGGGCCCTGTCTGTTCCAAGACTTACCGCGGCTACGTTTTGATGGCATGGCGGTTGAACGCCGGATCCTAAAGGAAAAGGGCATTCCGGAGGAAGTCATTCCTACGCTGATTCAAGCCAGGAAAGATGTAACTGTAAAACATTATCACCGCATATGGCGGAAATATGTTGCTTGGTGTGAGGCCACAAAAGGCCCCAACAGAGGAATTTCAACTAGGTCGATTTCTGCATTTCCTACAAGCAGGAGTGTCTATGGGCCTAAAATTAGGCTCCATTAAGATACAGATCTCGGCTCTGTCGATTTTCTTCCAGAAAGAATTAGCTTCAGTACCTGAAGTTCAGACATTGTAAAAGGAGTGCTGCATATTCAGCCCCCGGTTGTGCCTCCAGTGGCACCTTGGGATCTCAACGTGGTGTTGAGTTTCTTAAAATCACATTGGTTTGAACCACTAAAAACCGTGGATCTAAAATATCTCACGCGGAAAGTGGTCATGTTATTGGCCTTGGCTTCGGCCAGGCGTGTATCAGAATTGGCGGCTTTGTCATATAAAAGTCCTTATCTGATTTTCCATATGGATAGGGCAGAATTGAGGACTCGTCCCCAGTTTCTCCCTAAGGTGGTATCAGTTTTTCACTTGAACCATCCTATTGTGGTGCCTGCGGCTACTAGGGACTTGGAGGATTCCAAGTTACTGGACGTAGTCAGGGCCTTGAAAAATTATGTTTCCAGGACGGCTAGAGTCAAGAAAATTGACTCGCTATTTATCCTGTATGCACCCAACAGGCTGGGTGCTCCTGCTTCTAAGCAGACTATCGCTCGCTGGATCTGTGACACGATTCAGCAGGCGCATTCTGCGGCTGGACTGCCGCATCCTAAATCAGTGAAAGCCCATTCCACAGGGAAGGTGGGCTCATCTTGGGCGGCTGCCCGAGGGGTCTCGGCTTTACAACTTTGCCGAGCTGTTACTTGGTCAGGGGCAAACACGTTTGCAAAATTCTACAAATTTGATACCCTGGCTGAGGAGGACCTTGAGTTCTCTCATTCGGTGCTGCAGAGTCATCCGCACTCTCCCGCCCGTTTGGGAGCTTTGGTATAATCCCCATGGTCCTTTCGGAGTTCCCAGCATCCACTAGGACGTCAGAGAAAATAAGATTTTACTCACCGGTAAATCTATTTCTCGTAGTCCGTAGTGGATGCTGGGCGCCCATCCCAAGTGCGGATTGTCTGCAATACTTGTAAATAGTTATTGCTAACTAAAGGGTTATTGTTGAGCAATCTGTTGAGAGGCTCAGTTGTTTTCATACTGTCAAACTGGATATAGTATCACGAGTTGTACGGTGTGATTGGTGTAGCTGGTATGAGTCTTACCCGGGATTCAAAATCCTTCCTTATTATGTCAGCTCGTCCGGGCACAGTGTCCTAACTGAGGCTTGGAGGAGGGTCATAGTGGGAGGAGCCAGTGCACACCAGGTAGTCATAAATCTTTCTAGAGTGCCCAGCCTCCTTCGGAGCCCGCTATTCCCCATGGTCCTTTCGGAGTTCCCAGCATCCACTACGGACTACGAGAAATAGATTTACCGGTGAGTAAAATCTTATTTTATTGTAATTACACAAATAGTCCCAAATGCAATAACCTGCAAATTGCAAGCTACTGCAACATTTCACCGATGTAGGCTTGAGATTTAAAGCACCAATTTATTTATTTTTAAATCTCATGACTGCATTGCAAAAATCTTGATGCTGCCTGTAATTTGCATGCTATTACAGTACATTTTGCCTGTGGTTTGGACTATGCTAGTTTTAATCTGTATCTCCTGGTGTACTTACATAGTGGTATTCTAGGCTCTGACCAGTTTTCTGGACTATTAAGAAGGCAGAGAGCACTCAATCCGTACTGCTACTGTCCCCTCCTTATCAGGACAGTTTGGAGGTATGCAATAATAACACTTGTCAGGGGCTGAGTTCGTGTGACCGTCGGTCACGATACTGACACTGGGACCCCGGCTATTAGATTGCCAGCAGGGGGGGAGAGCTCAGCTAAGCCCTTACGGGCTTGGTGGCTCGCCACAGGTTCTATTCCCACTCTAGGGTGACGTGGGTATAGTCCCTGTTGGTCAGCATGCCGACCGGCGGGCTATTCAACATTCGGGATCCCGGCGTCGGTATTGTGACCGGTTCCCCTTGTCAGATCAGTGCAAACATTTTGAGACATCACGTTCTGGACCTTTAAATCCGTACACTTCCTTGCAACACTGGGTGCAAGTATGCAAAAGTTGGCATGTGATTTCCAGCTTGTGCTTGCTTTGTAAAAGAATATAAATAACTGGCGTATTCAAGAGAAGAGGAATGTATAACAAGGCAATGTTCATCCTCAAATCTATTGCCCAAGTTCATAAACTTGTGTTTTATTTAATTTCGATTGCCCTTTACACTCTGTTTTTATCTATCTCCGCCAGAACTCTTCCCACTTCCCCTGTACTACAGTCCATCTCAGTTTCCTGTCATTCTCCATTTTGTTAAAAATCCATACGCTCACTTTCAAAACTGTTGTCAATTGCTACTTCTCATAGGCCAGTGTTTCCCAACCTCGGTCCTCAAGGCACACTAACAGTCCTGGTTTTAGTGATATCCAGGCTTCAGCACAGGTGACTTAATTAGTACCTCAGTTATTTTGATTTAGCCATCTGTGCTGAAGCCTGGATATCACTAAAACCTGCACTGTTGGTGTGCCTTGAGGACCGCGGTTGGGAATGCCTGTCATAGGCCATCTTATTACTTTTGGATGTATTTCTTATTACTGCTAAAGTTATTTTCTGTCTATACCATTCTCTAGCACTCAGTGGTGCTACAGGCAGTGCGCGGACCAGACCTGCATGTCAAACGAATAAAATGAATATAAAAGTAAATAACTTGGCCACCATTTAGCAGTAGAGCTACTGTATATCTAATGCAGAGGTTCTCAAACTCTGTCCTCGTGGACCCACACAGTGCATGTTTTGCAGGTAACCCAGCAGGTGCACAGGTGTATTAATTACTCACTGACACATTTTAAAAGGTCCACAGGTGGAGCTAATTATTTCACTTGCGATTCTGTGAGGAGACCTGCAAAACATGCACTGTGTGGGCCCCCGAGGACCGAGTTTGAGAACCTCTGATCTAATGCATACAATTAACTAAAATTACAAGATTATTAATTTTGACATATGTAATCCATACAGAAAAGGCAGGAAGCTCATTGCTAAAATAGGGGAGACTCTCTATAGAGCCACTTTAATCCACCTGCACATTAACTTACTGATAGTGGATTTTGGTGCCCAAGACAAGATGTCTTTTACAGGAGGACTACAGGTCCCAGCAAGTCTCCCATGAACATTCCAGCAGACAGGGCATTAAGGGCCTGGTGGTACCTATAGTCCTCCTGTAAAAGAAACATTAACAATAATCGGTAAGATTAAGATAGGACACTGAATGTTTTGATATTTTATTATACATCTTCACTTGGGGGTCGGCGGCCTTTAAGCTCTTTTACATGGCCACCGCCCATCCAGAACTAGATGGACAAAAGGTTGACAGGGTCAAAAGTTCAACATGGCAATTGTCGACATGCTTTTTATTGTATTTAAGTTAACTTTTTGCATCGGTGTGGATAGTTTTTTCCATCTGTGAACACCATTTGTAGAAATGTATCCCCTTGCGGCTCGATTTCAAGGTTACTAAAGGTTATGATTTGTGACATGGATAGTCAAGGATAGAAAAAGTCTAACATGAAAACACCCCCCCCAAAAAATGTCGACCATATGTGTGTCAACCTTTAGTCAAGGTCGACCTAATACATGTTGACCTATTGACCTAGCCATTGTAGATCTATATCCCACGGATCCCATCCCTGATATGGTGCATGTTTGTGGAATGTGAGATGACCATGAGGAGGTGTAGTAGTGAGTCGAGGGAGTCGTCAGTGCCGGATATCCCACTATGCATGTGCTTAGGGGAGGCACCTGCTAGGGGCGGGTCGGCAGTCACTCCCTCATTTGATTTTTTTTTTTTTTTGTGATGTTCAACCCAGGATCAGCACTGCAGCTGCTTTAATTGGAAAGGGGGGTCGCAGTTTGCTGGTGGGGGTAGGGCAGGAGTCGCGGGTTGCTGATGGGTAAGGAGGTTATGGAGGTAGAGGGTACTTGCTGCCATGACCTGGAGGCTTAAGCAGATGTTTAATTTCAGTTGTCCGGCCAGTGACTCCGCCCCTGCTCTTTCCCATAGGCTGTGCTGGATAACACATACACAGAAGTGCGGGAGGGGGGGGGGCAGTTGGGGGAGCCTTTGATCACCCGCTGCTCTGCTATGCACAGCAGGCGGTGATCACTGAATACATGCTGTGCACACGTGCACGGCATGTATTCAGTGCTAGGAGGGGAGCGGGGGCTGCCAAGCTGCTCGGGGAGTGCTGAGCAGGACCCCAAAAGGGAGGAAAATGGTCCGTTTGGTGAAGCCACGCCCACTCTAGTGAGATCACGCCCATCACAATCGAGGCCACGTCTCCTTTTCGGGTCCCGATTTCGTCAACGCGAAAGTTGGGAGGTATGCCAGAGGGTGGTTGGGGAGAAGGAGCTGGCTGCATTGCTGGCTTCCTCTGATAGTGTCTGTGCAGGATTCCAGGTCCACTTCTTCCCACCACTACTCCCTTCTTGCCCATTGCTTCCCACTACTACTCTTAGCCTGCCCCCTGCTGGTGCCATCATCCATATGTATCAATTGACCCCGCTCTATTGAAATTTTATATGCATATTGGGTTATACATTAAGAAATACATTTGCAAAATTCCATTATAGACACACATTTTATTCATGAATAACTCCTACTCTTCACTGTTCTTTCCTAGAAATGTAAAGTTCAAACCATCTGAAAGCTGATAACATGAATGAGAAAATGTGTAAGCAACATAAGTATTGTACAGAAAGTCATTAAAAGGTTATATTATCTTCCCTGTGGGAACTAGATAAAGATCCCTGCTCCAAGTTGTACAATAAGCAAGTGCCAGCAGTCTATTGTCCCACTGCACAGATCCCCAACCTTAATGGATCCTATTTCTTTCTCTGGGATGTGTTTTATTTGCCGGCTGTTGGAATCCCGGTGGTCAAGATACTGACGCCGACAATACCGACAGCCAGAATCCCGGCACAACAGGACTATCCCCACTCGAGCCACTGAGCCCACAGCGCATCGAGCACAGTGAGCCCGCAAGGGTTCTTTTTGCGTTCGCCCTGCTGCCGGTATTCCGGCGGGCGGGATGCCGCTGTTGGGATATAGACAGCTGGCATCCCATCCGCCTGTAAATCATACTGAATCCCTTTCTCACTATAACACATTTCTGCAGTAATATTGTTGTCACAACCAGAATTACATTGAGAAATGTACATGTGCAGGTGCCAACGGTCTCACATTTCTAAGAACATTTTTGCAGTATTTTTATTGATTTTTTTTAAATCAAGTGATTTTTATTGATTTTAAAAAAAGGTGCGCATATAAAATGTCCTTCAAGTAGAGAACAATGTAGATAAAGCACAGGAGTTGACAAGGTGTTTAAAGCTGGCATAGGAACACACCACTACTACCTAAACACGGCGTTAATGCAAATAGTCTAGGAGTCCACTGATGAGCCACTGCCCCTACCCAGCCTGGAGAGACACCATCTATCCCACTTATCATGGAATTTTGACATAGAGTTACAGCTTTTAAAAAGATACCTGTCATGCTTGGCCACGTCACTTACTAAAGCTCTCCATTTACAAGGGTCAGGAGGATCAAGTGCAAATCAGGCCCGGGGTGGGGGCGGTGCTGAGGGCGGAGCTGAGCTAATGGCATCATCAAGCCCCGCCCACACACAGGGAAAAGTCTGGGATTGGGTGATATTTGCATAGGAAGCGGAGCTGAAATTACGCAATTAGTATATAATAGCGTAATTAGGCTCTGCCCCCTCCGCCAGGTCCGCGATTTCGCCGTATTATTTATCCCCATTGTGCCCACTTCACTAGGAAGTGGGCAGAATGCGGGAGTGGTGCCCACTCTTCCGGGGCTGCGGGGGATTACCCGAGAAACCGGGTGTATCACGCAGAATCCGGGAGAGTAGGGAAGCATGAAATCAGGTGCTCGCCACAATAACTTTAGCTATGGTGGTGAGGCACAAAGTATAAAGGTAAAGCACCAGGAAATGCATCTCCTATAGATCTAAGCCAAATAGGCAAATCCTAGGATTTAATGGAGGAGGAGAAGGGGCTGTGAACAGAATATTACCCCAGAGGCCTCCATGTGACATTTTGGACAAGCACCATCGGACCGAAGACTAGCTCGCTGTAGAGATTGTGGAGTATGATAAACTCTGTGGAGGACTTAGAAAAACACCTGCTGGTATCTGACACACTGAGTGGTATACTGAATAGAACCCAGAATTTGCGACCAATGCTTATTAGAAATTAAACCTATATACATCTCCCATTTAAGTTTCAGGGG
Source organism: Pseudophryne corroboree (assembly GCF_028390025.1). Classification (NCBI taxonomy): domain Eukaryota; kingdom Metazoa; phylum Chordata; class Amphibia; order Anura; family Myobatrachidae; genus Pseudophryne; species Pseudophryne corroboree. The sequence goes on along the minus strand of NC_086444.1, from coordinate 977,450,162 downwards.
ATCAAGGGGGCCTGGGAAGAATCTGGCATTGAGAATAGCATAAACCGAGGATATTTGACCCCTGGATCCCAAACTCCTGACTAATGAGGTGATAGAGTGGGGGGGTTACAACCAAATTGTGCTTACACCGCAATGTAAATATCTGAACATTTTTAAAGTATTTAAACCTTCGGTTTTTGCAATGCCTTGCATGTCTGAATAGTAATTGAGAAGTTACTACATTTCCTAAATTGGATGTCCTATTGGTATTAAAGGGGGATTTAGACTTCATGAGGCCCTAAGCAAGACACCAATTTGGGGCCCCCTTCCTCAAACAATCCTCAGTGTGCCCCCTCTACCAATTGTAGCAGACAGGTCCTGCTGCCCCCCAGTCAGTGTATGCTCCCCAATCTGCCCATAGCCGATTATAGCAGGTGGATGGTAGTTGTACTAGTGTATTGATTATTATTTATTACCAGTTACACACACATTCTGCAGTGCTTTACAGAGAACATTTGCCCATTCACATCAGTCCCTTCCTCAGTGAAGCTTACAATTTATATTCCCTACCACATGTACACATTCACGCTAGGGTTAATTTTGTTGGGAGCCAATTAACCTACCAGTATATTTTTGGATTGTGGAAGGAAACTGGAGTACCAGGAGGAAACCCACACAAGTACAGGGAGAATATACAATCTCCACACTGTTAGGGCCATGGTGGGAATTGAACCCATGATCTGAAAGCTGTGAGGCAGTAAAGCTAACCATTATACCAGGCATGTCCAAACTTCGGCCCTCCAGCTGTTGAGAAACTACACATCCCAGCATGCCCTGACACAGCTTTAGCATTCTCTGACAGCAGAACTATGTCAGGGCATGCTGGGATATGTAGTTTCACAACAGCTGGAGGGCCGCAGTTTGGACATGCCTGCATTATACCGTTCGTGCTGCCCTTAAAATCACACCTGGTAGCTATCTAGTCACTGACAGCCTGCCAGGAGCATTCTGCCAGACCAGCACTCGGACATTTTCGGCGGAAATTAGAAATGCCCTCCTGACTTCATGATCTGTCGGCCAGTCCCCTTGTGGCTGCTTTGGATGCCTACTGGTAAATATTGCGTAGGCAATATAGTAGCCAGTTCGCTAACTTAATTGTCAGACCTCGTATAATGGAGTCACACTAAAGTCACAGTCTCTGAGGGGTGCAATAATGGATACTATAAGGGATGGGTAATGTGCCACAATCGGTATGTATATATATGTGTGTGTGGGGGGGGGGGGGGGGGAACGAGGGCACTGATATATAATGCAGGCACCCAAACATTATAATACTTATTATTATACCCAGTTACATTAGTGTTGACTGCATTATAGTGCCCCCACCCCCCTTTGCTGATTGCAGCAGCCTACTAGGTCCCCCATCCCTTATAATACCCATTATTACAGCCCTCAGTCAGTGTGACTGTATTGATTATATATCAGTGCCCCACTGATTGTCAGTACTTAAAATACAGTATTATAGCATATTGATATACCACTAGTCAATGTGTGCCTCCTCCACAGCCATGACTGTCACAGGCAGATGTTAGACACTGTACTTAAAATTAGAGATGAGCGGGTTCGGTTCCTCGGAATCCGAACCCGCCCGAACTTCATGTTTTTTTACACGGGTCCGAGCGACTCGGATCTTCCCGCCTTGCTCGGTTAACCCGAGCGCGCCCGAACGTCATCATCCCGCTGTCGGATTCTCGCGAGGCTCGGATTCTATCGCGAGACTCGGATTCTATATAAGGAGCCGCGCGTCGCCGCCATTTTCACACGTGCATTGAGATTGATAGGGAGAGGACGTGGCTGGCGTCCTCTCCGTTTATAGAGAAGAGAGTGAGACTAGAGTAGAGAGAGACACAGTATTTACTTTAGTAATTTTGGGGAGCATTAGGAGGAGTACTACTACTTGCTGAAGTGATAGTGTGACTGTATATCTGACTTGTGGGGGAGACAGTGGGGAGCAGTTAGAGTCTGAGAGCAGGAGTACATATTTTAACGTACAGTGCACACTTTTGCTGCCAGAGTGCCACACTGCCATTGTGACCACACTGACCACCAGTATATATATTGTGATTGTCTGCTTAGGAGTACTACTTGCAAGTTGCTGATAGTGTGACCAGTGACCTGACCACCAGTTTAATTAATCACCACCAGTTTAATATATATATATATATATATATATATATATATATATATATATATATATATATATATATATATATATATATATATATATTTGTATATAATATATATATAATTGTATACCACCTACCCGTGTTTTTTTTTTTTTTTTTTCTTTCTTCTTGATACATACTACTATAGTAGCTTACTGTAGCAGTCTGCGGTGCTGCTGAGCTGACAGTGTCCAGCAGGTCCGTCATCAGTCATTACATAATAAATATATATACCTGTCCGGCTGCAGTACTAGTGATATTATATATATATATATATATAAATTTCATCTCATTATCATCCAGTCTATATTAGCAGCAGACACAGTACGGTAGTCCACGGCTGTAGCTACCTCTGTGTCGGCAGTCGCTGGTCCATCCATAATTGTATACCACCTACCCGTGTTTTTTTTTTTTTTTCTTTCTTCTTGATACATACTACTATAGTAGCTTACTGTAGCAGTCTGCGGTGCTGCTGAGCTGACAGTGTCCAGCAGGTCCGTCATCAGTCATTACATAATAAATATATATACCTGTCCGGCTGCAGTACTAGTGATATTATATATATATATATATATATATATTAATTTCATCTCATTATCATCCAGTCTATATTAGCAGCAGACACAGTACGGTAGTCCACGGCTGTAGCTACCTCTGTGTCTGCAGTCGCTGGTCCATCCATAATTGTATACCACCTACCCGTGGTTTTTTTTTTTCTTTCTTCTTGATACATACTACTATAGTAGCTTACTGTAGCAGTCTGCGGTGCTGCTGAGCTGACAGTGTCCAGCAGGTCCGTCATCAGTCATTACATAATAAATATATATACCTGTCCGGCTGCAGTACTAGTGATATTATATATATATATATATATATATTAATTTCATCTCATTATCATCCAGTCTATATTAGCAGCAGACACAGTACGGTAGTCCACGGCTGTAGCTACCTCTGTGTCGGCAGTCGCTGGTCCATCCATAATTGTATACCACCTACCCGTGTTTTTTTTTTTTTTTTTTCTTTCTTCTTGATACATACTACTATAGTAGCTTACTGTAGCAGTCTGCGGTGCTGCTGAGCTGACAGTGTCCAGCAGGTCCGTCATCAGTCATTACATAATAAATATATATACCTGTCCGGCTGCAGTACTAGTGATATTATATATATATATATATATATTAATTTCATCTCATTATCATCCAGTCAATATTAGCAGCAGACACAGTACGGTAGTCCACGGCTGTAGCTACCTCTGTGTCGGCAGTCGCTGGTCCATCCATAAGTATACTAGTATCCATCCATCTCCATTGTTTACCTGAGGTGCCTTTTAGTTGTGCCTATTAAAATATGGAGAACAAAAATGTTGAGGTTCCAAAATTAGGGAAAGATCAAGATCCACTTCCACCTCGTGCTGAAGCTGCTGCCACTAGTCATGGCCGAGACGATGAAATGCCAGCAACGTCGTCTGCCAAGGCCGATGCCCAATGTCATAGTACAGAGCATGTAAAATCCAAAACACCAAATATCAGTAAAAAAAGGACTCCAAAATCTAAAATAAAATTGTCGGAGGAGAAGCGTAAACTTGCCAATATGCCATTTACCACACGGAGTGGCAAGGAACGGCTGAGGCCCTGGCCTATGTTCATGGCTAGTGGTTCAGCTTCACATGAGGATGGAAGCACTCAGCCTCTCGCTAGAAAAATGAAAAGACTCAAGCTGGCAAAAGCACCGCAAAGAACTGTGCGTTCTTCGAAATCCCAAATCCACAAGGAGAGTCCAATTGTGTCGGTTGCGATGCATGACCTTCCCAACACTGGACGTGAAGAGCATGCGCCTTCCACCATTTGCACGCCCCCTGCAAGTGCTGGAAGGAGCACCCGCAGTCCAGTTCCTGATAGTCAGATTGAAGATGTCAGTGTTGAAGTACACCAGGATGAGGAGGATATGGGTGTTGCTGGCGCTGGGGAGGAAATTGACAAGGAGGATTCTGATGGTGAGGTGGTTTGTTTAAGTCAGGCACCCGGGGAGACACCTGTTGTCCGTGGGAGGAATAGGGCCGTTGACATGCCTGGTGAAAATACCCAAAAAATCAGCTCTTCGGTGTGGAAGTATTTCACCAGAAATGCGGACAACATTTGTCAAGCCGTGTGTTGCCTTTGTCAAGCTGTAATAAGTAGGGGTAAGGACGTTAACCACCTCGGAACATCCTCCCTTATACGTCACCTGCAGCGCATTCATAATAAGTCAGTGACAAGTTCAAAAACTTTGGGCGACAGCGGAAGCAGTCCACTGACCAGTAAATCCCTTCCTCTTGTAACCAAGCTCACGCAAACCACCCCACCAACTCCCTCAGTTTCAATTTCCTCCTTCCCCAGGAATGCCAATAGTCCTGCAGGCCATGTCACTGGCAATTCTGACGAGTCCTCTCCTGCCTGGGATTCCTCCGATGCATCCTTGCGTGTAACGCCTACTGCTGCTGGCGCTGCTGTTGTTGCTGCTGGGAGTCGATGGTCATCCCAGAGGGGAAGTCGTAAGCCCACTTTTACTACTTCCACCAAGCAATTGACTGTCCAACAGTCCTTTGCGAGTAAGATGAAATATCACAGCAGTCATCCTGTTGCAAAGCGGATAACTGAGGCCTTGACAACTATGTTGGTGTTAGACGTGCGTCCGGTATCCGCCGTTAGTTCACAGGGAACTAGACAATTTCTTGAGGTAGTGTGCCCCCATTACCAAATACCATCTAGGTTCCACTTCTCTAGGCAGGCGATACCGAGAATGTACACGGACGTCAGAAAAAGACTCACCAGTGTCCTAAAAAATGCAGTTGTACCCAATGTCCACTTAACCACGGACATGTGGACAAGTGGAGCAGGGCAGGGTCAGGACTATATGACTGTGACAGCCCACTGGGTAGATGTATGGACTCCCGCCGCAAGAACAGCAGCGGCGGCACCAGTAGCAGCATCTCGCAAACGCCAACTCTTTCCTAGGCAGGCTACGCTTTGTATCACCGGTTTCCAGAATACGCACACAGCTGAAAACCTCTTACGGCAACTGAGGAAGATCATCGCGGAATGGCTTACCCCAATTGGACTCTCCTGTGGATTTGTGGCATCGGACAACGCCAGCAATATTGTGTGTGCATTAAATATGGGCAAATTCCAGCACGTCCCATGTTTTGCACATACCTTGAATTTGGTGGTGCAGAATTTTTTAAAAAACGACAGGGGCGTGCAAGAGATGCTGTCGGTGGCCAGAAGAATTGCGGGACACTTTCGGCGTACAGGCACCACGTACAGAAGACTGGAGCACCACCAAAAACGCCTGAACCTGCCCTGCCATCATCTGAAGCAAGAAGTGGTAACGAGGTGGAATTCAACCCTATATATGCTTCAGAGGTTGGAGGAGCAGCAAAAGGCCATTCAAGCCTATACAATTGAGCACGATATAGGAGGTGGAATGTACCTGTCTCAAGCGCAGTGGAGAATGATTTCAACGTTGTGCAAGGTTCTGCAACCTTTTGAACTTGCCACATGTGAAGTCAGTTCAGACACTGCCAGCCTGAGTCAGGTCATTCCCCTCATCAGGCTTTTGCAGAAGAAGCTGGAGGCATTGAAGGAGGAGCTAAAAGGGAGCGATTCCGCTAGGCATGTGGGACTTGTGGATGGAGCCCTTAATTCGCTTAACAAGGATTCACGGGTGGTCAATCTGTTGAAATCAGAGCACTACATTTTGGCCACCGTGCTCGATCCTAGATTTAAAACCTACCTTGGATCTCTCTTTCCGGCAGACACAAGTCTGCTGGGGTTCAAAGACCTGCTGGTGAGAAAATTGTCAAGTCAAGCGGAACGCGACCTGTCAACATCTCCTCCTTCACATTCTCCCGCAACTGGGGGTGCGAGGAAAAGGCTCAGAATTCCGAGCCCACCCGCTGGCGGTGATGCAGGGCAGTCTGGAGCGACTGCTGATGCTGACATCTGGTCCGGACTGAAGGACCTGACAACGATTACGGACATGTCGTCTACTGTCACTGCATATGATTCTCTGCCCATTGAAAGAATGGTGGAGGATTATATGAGTGACCGCATCCAAGTAGGCATGTCAGACAGTCCGTACTTATACTGGCAGGAAAAAGAGGCAATTTGGAGGCCCTTGCACAAACTGGCTTTATTCTACCTAAGTTGCCCTCCCACAAGTGTGTACTCCGAAAGAGTGTTTAGTGCCGCCGCTCACCTTGTCAGCAATCGGCGTACGAAGTTACTTCCAGAAAATGTGGAGAAGATGATGTTCATTAAAATGAATTATAATCAATTCCTCCGTGGAGACATTGACCAGCAGCAATTGCCTCCACAAAGTACACAGGGAGCTGAGATGGTGGATTCCAGTGGGGACGAATTGATAATCTGTGAGGAGCGGGATGTACACGGTGATATATCGGAGGATGATGATGAGGTGGACATCTTGCCTCTGTAGAGCCAGTTTGTGCAAGGAGAGATTAATTGCTTCTTTTTCGGTGGGGGTCCAAACCAACCCGTCATTTCAGTCACAGTCGTGTGGCAGACCCTGTCACTGAAATGATGGGTTGGTTAAAGTGTGCATGTCCTGTTTATACAACATAAGGGTGGGTGGGAGGGCCCAAGGACAATTCCATCTTGCACCTCTTTTTTCTTTCATTTTTATTTGCGTCATGTGCTGTTTGGGGAGTGTTTTTTGGAAGGGCCATCCTGCGTGACATTGCAGTGCCACTCCTAGATGGGCCAGGTGTTTGTGTCGGCCACTAGGGTCGCTTATCTTACTCACACAGCTACCTCATTGCGCCTCTTTTTTTCTTTGCGTCATGTGCTGTTTGGGGAGTGTTTTTTGGAAGGGCCATCCTGCGTGACACTGCAGTGCCACTCCTAGATGGGCCAGGTGTTTGTGTCGGCCACTAGGGTCGCTTAGCTTACTCACACAGCTACCTCATTGCGCCTCTTTTTTTCTTTGCGTCATGTGCTGTTTGGGGAGTGTTTTTTGGAAGGGCCATCCTGCGTGACACTGCAGTGCCACTCCTAGATGGGCCAGGTGTTTGTGTTGGCCACTAGGGTCGCTTAGCTTACTCACACAGCTACCTCATTGCGCCTCTTTTTTTCTTCTTTGCGTCATGTGCTGTTTGGGGAGTGTTTTTTGGAAGGGCCATCCTGCGTGACACTGCTGTGCCACTCCTAGATGGGCCAGGTGTTTGTGTCGGCCACTAGGGTCGCTTATCTTACTCACACAGCTACCTCATTGCGCCTCTTTTTTTCTCTATCGTCCTAAGTGGATGCTGGGGTTCCTGAAAGGACCATGGGGAATAGCGGCTCCGCAGGAGACAGGGCACAAAAAAGTAAAGCTTTTACCAGATCAGGTGGTGTGCACTGGCTCCTCCCCCTATGACCCCCCCCCAGACTCCAGTTAGATTTTGTGCCCGAACGAGAAGGGTGCAATCTAGGTGGCTCTCCTAAAGAGCTGCTTAGAGAAAGTTTAGCTTAGGTTTTTTACTTTACAGTGAGTCCTGCTGGCAACAGGATCACTGCAACGAGGGACTTAGGGGAGAAGTAGTGAACTCACCTGCGTGCAGAGTGGATTTGCTGCTTGGCTACTGGACACTAGCTCCAGAGGGACGATCACAGGTACAGCCTGGATGGTCACCGGAGCCGCGCCGCCGGCCCCCTTGCAGACGCTGAAGAGAGAAGAGGTCCAAAATCGGCGGCTGAAGACTCCTGAGTCTTCATAAAGGTAGCGCACAGCACTGCAGCTGTGCGCCATTTTCCTCTCAGCACACTTCACACAACAGTCACTGAGGGTGCAGAGCGCTGGGGGGGGCGCTCTGAGAGGCAAATAAAAACCTTATTAGAGGCAAAAAAATACCTCACATATAGCCCACAGAGGCTATATGGAGATATTTAACCCCTGCCTAACTTCAAAAATAGCGGGAGACGAGGCCGCCGAAAAAGGGGCGGGGCCTATCTCCTCAGCACACAGCGCCATTTTCTCTCACAGAAAAGCTGGAGAGAAGGCTCCCAGGCTCTCCCCTGCACTGCACTACAGAAACAGGGTTAAAACAGAGAGGGGGGGCACTGATTTTGGCGATATTGTATATATATAAAAGATGCTATAAGGGAGAAACACTTATATAAGGTTGTCCCTATATAATTATAGCGTTTTTGGTGTGTGCTGGCAGACTCTCCCTCTGTCTCCCCAAAGGGCTAGTGGGTCCTGTCCTCTGTCAGAGCATTCCCGGTGTGTGTGCTGTGTGTCGGTACGTGTGTGTCGACATGTATGAGGACGATGTTGGTGAGGAGGCGGAGAAATTGCCTGTAATGGTGATGTCACTCTCTAGGGAGTCGACACCGGAATGGATGGCTTATTTAGAGAATTACGTGAGAATGTCAACACGCTGCAAGGTCGGTTGACGACATGAGACGGCCGACAATCTATTAGGACCGGTCCAGGCGTTTCAGAAACACCGTCAGGGGTTTTAAAAACGCCCATTTACCTCAGTCGGTCGACACAGACACAGACACGGACACTGAATACAGTGTCGACGGTGAATAAACAAACGTATTTCTCATTAGGGCCACACGTTAAGGGCAATGAAGGAGGTGTTACGTGTTTCTGATACTACAAGTACCACAAGAAAGGGTATTATGTGGGAGTGAAAAAACTACCTGTAGTTTTTCCTGAATCAGATAAAATAAAATGAAGTGTGTGATGATGCGTAGGGTTACCCCGATAGCAAATATTGGCGTTATACCCTTTCCCGCCAGAAATTAGGGTACGTTGGGAAACACCCCTTAGGGTGATAAGGCGCTCACACGCTTATCAAGTGGCGTTACCGTCTCCAGATACGGCCGCCCTCAAGGAGCCAGCTGATAGGAAGCTGGAAAAATATCCTAAAAAGTATATACACACATACGGTGGTTATACTGCGACCAGCGATCGCCATCAGCCTGGAGATGCAGTGCTGGGTTGGCTTGGTCGGATTCCCTGACTGAAAATATTTTATTCATGTAGAGCATTTAATAGGATGCATTCTATATATATGTATGTGAGATGCACAGAGGGATATTTGCTCTCTGGCATCAAGATAAGTGCGTTGTCCATATCTCCCAGAAGATGTCAGGGACACGACAGTGGTCAGGTGATACAGATCCCATACGGCAGATGGAAGTATTGCTGTATAAAGGGAAGGAGTTATTTGGGGGTCGGTCCATCGGACCTGGGGACCACAGCAACAGCTGGGAAATCCAACCTTTTTTACCCCAAGTTACATCTCAGCTAAAAAAGACACCGTCTTTTCAGCCTCAATCTTTCCTTTCCCATGAGGGCATGCAGGCAAAAGGCCAGTCATATCTGCCCAGACATAGAGGTAAGGGAAGTAGACTGCAGCAGGCAGCCCTTTCCCAGGAAAAGAAGCCCTCCACCGCGTCTGCCAAGTCCTCAGCATGACGCTGGGGCCGTGCAAGCGGACTCAAGGTGGGGGGGTAGTCTCAAGAGTCTCAGGGCGCAGTGGGATCACTCGCAAGTTGACCCCTAGATCGTACGAGTATTATCCCAGGGGTAAAGATTGGAGAGTCGAGACATCTTCTCCTCGCAGCTTCCTGAAGTCTGCTTTACCAACGGCTCCCTCCGACAGGGAGGCAGCATTGGAAACAATTCACAAGCTGTATATCCAGCAGGTGATAATCAAAGTACCCCTCCTACGACAAGGAAAAGGGTATTATTTTTCCACACTATATTGTGGTACTGAAGCCAGACGGCTTGGTGACACATAGTCTAAATCTAAAATGTTTTGAACACTTACATAAAAGGTTCAAATCGAGATAAAGTCACTCAGAGCAGTGATAGCGAACCGGAAAAAAGGGGACTATATGGTGTCCCTGGACATCAAGGATTACCTCCATGTCCAAAATTTGTCCTTCTCATCAAGGGTACCTCTGGTTCGTGGTACAGAACTGTCAATATCAGTTTCAGACGATGCCGTTTGAATTATCCACGGCACCCCGGGGCCTTTTTACCAAGGTAATGGCCGAAAAGATGTTTCTTCAAAGAAAAAAGGCATCTAAATTATCCCTTACTTGCACGACCTAAAAAGGGCAAGTTCCAGAGAACAGTTGGAGGTCGGAAGAGCACTATCTAAAGTAGTTCTTCGACGGCACGACTGGATTCTAAATATTCCAAGAATCGCAGCTGTTTTCCGACGATACGTCTGCTGTTCCTAGGGATGATTCTGGACACGGTTCAGAAAAAGGTTTTTCTTCCCGAGGAAAAAGCCAAGGAGTTATCCGACCTGTCAGGAACCTCCTAAAACCAGGAAAGGTGTCTGTACATCAATGCACAAGAGTCCTGGGAAAAATGGTGGCTTTTTAAGAAGCAATTCCATTCGGCAGATTCCATGCAAGAATTTTCCAAAGGGATCTGTTGGACAAATGGTCAGGGTCGCATCCTCAGATGCACCTGCGAATAACCCTGTCGCCAAGGACAAGGGTATATCTTCTGTGGTGGTTGCAAAAGGCTCATCTATTGGAGGGCCGCAGATTCGGCATACAGGATTTGATCCTGGTGACCACGGACGCCAGCCTGAGAGGTTGGGGAGCAGTCACACAAGGAAGAAACTTCCAGGGGGTATGGACGAACCTGGAAAAGTCTATTCACATAAACATTCTGGTACTAAGAGCAATCTAAAATGCTCTAAGCCAGGCGGAACCACTCCTGCAAGGAAAACCGGTGTTGATTCAGTCGGACAACATCACGGCGGTCGCCCATGTAAACAGACAGGGCGGCACAAGAAGCAGGAGTGCAATGGCAGAAGCTGCCAAGATTCTTCGCTGGGCGGAGAATCACGTAATAGCACTGTCAGCAGTGTTCTTCCCGGGCGTGGAGAACTGGGAAGCAGACTTCCTCAGCAGACACGATATACACCCGGGAGAGGGGGGTCTTCATCCAGAAGTCTTCCACATGCTAATAAACTGTTGGGAAAGACCAATGGTAGACATGATGGCGTCTCGCCTCAACAAGAAACTGGACAAGTATTGCGCCAGGTCAAGAGATCCACAGGCAATAGCTGTGGACGCACTGGTAACACCTTGGGTGTACAAATCAGTATATGTGTTTCCTCCTCTGCCTCTCATACCAAAGGTATTGAAGATTATACGGTGAGGAGGAGTAAGAAATACTAGTGGCTCCGGATTGGCCAAGAAGGACTTGGTACCCGGAACTTCAAGAGTTGGTCACGGACGACCCGTGCCCTCTACTTCTGAGAAGGGACCTGCTACAACAGGGTCCCTGTCTCTTTCAAGACTTACCGCGGCTGCGTTTGACGGCATGGCGGTTGAACGCCAGATCCTAAAAGGGAAAGGCATTCCAGAAGAAGTCATTCCTACCTTGATTAAGGCAAGGAAGGAAGTCACCGCGAAACATTATCACCGCATTTGGCGAAAATATGTCGCGTGGTGCGAGGATCGGAGTGTTCCGACGGAGGAATTTCAACTGGGTCGTTTCCTACATTTCCTACAATCAGGATTGTCTAGGGGTCTCAAATTGAGATCTATTAAGGTTCAAATTTCGGCCCTGTCAATATTCTTCCAAAAAGAATTGGCCTCAGTTCCTGAGGTACAGACTTTTGTTAAAGGAGTACTGCATATACAGCCTCCTGTGGTGCCTCCGGTGGCACCGTGGGATCTAAATGTAGTTTTAGATTTCCTCAAATCCCATTGGTTTGAACCATTGAAAAAGGTGGATTTTAAATATCTCACATGGAAAGTGACTATGTTACTGGCCCTGGCTTCCGCCAGGAGAGTATCTGAATTGGCGGCTTTATCTTATAAAAGCCCTTATCTAATCTTCCATTCGGATAGGGCAGAACTGAGGACTCGTCCGCATTTTCTCCCTAAGGTGGTATCAGCGTTTCACCTGAACCAACCTATTGTGGTGCCTGCGGCCACTGGCGACTTGGAGGACTCCAAGTTGCTAGACGTTGTCAGAGCCTTAAAAATATACATTTCAAGGACGGCTGAAGTCAGAAAATCTGACTCGCTGTTGATACTATATGCACCCAACAAGTTGGGTGCCCCTGCTTCTAAGCAGACGATTGCTCGTTGGATTTGTAACACAATTCAACTTGCTCATTCTGTGGCAGGCCTGCCACAGCCTAAATCTGTTAAGGCCCATTCCACAAGGAAGGTGGGCTCATCTTGGGCGGCTGCCCGAGGGGTCTCGGCATTACAATTCTGCCGAGCAGCTACGTGGTCGGGGGAAAACACGTTTGTAAAATTCTACAAATTTGATACCCTGGCAAAAGAGGACTTGGAATTCTCTCATTCGGTGCTGCAGAGTCATCCGCACTCTCCCGCCCGTTTGGGAGCTTTGGTATAATCCCCATGGTCCTTTCAGGAACCCCAGCATCCACTTAGGACGATAGAGAAAATAAGAATTTACTTACCGATAATTCTATTTCTCGGAGTCCGTAGTGGATGCTGGGCGCCCATCCCAAGTGCGGATTATCTGCAATACTGTACATAGTTATTGTTAACAAATTCGGGTTATATTGTTAAGGAGCCATCTTTAAGAGGCTCTTTCTGTTATCATACTGTTAACTGGGTTTAGATCACAAGTTGTACGGTGTGATTGGTGTGGCTGGTATGAGTCTTACCCGGGATTCAAATTGCCTCCCTTATTGTGTACGCTCGTCCGGGCACAGTACCTAACTGGAGTCTGGGGGGGGGTCATAGGGGGAGGAGCCAGTGCACACCACCTGATCTGGTAAAAGCTTTACTTTTTTGTGCCCTGTCTCCTGCGGAGCCGCTATTCCCCATGGTCCTTTCAGGAACCCCAGCATCCACTACGGACTCCGAGAAATAGAATTATCGGTAAGTAAATTCTTATTTTATTTGCGTCATGTGCTGTTTGGGGAGTGTTTTTTGGAAGGGCCATCCTGCGTGACACTGCAGTGCCACTCCTAGATGGGCCAGGTGTTTGTGTCGGCCACTAGGGTCGCTTAGCTTAGTCATCCAGCGACCTCGGTGCAAATTTTAGGACTAAAAATAATATTGTGAGGTGTGAGGTATTCAGAATAGACTGAAAATGAGTGGAAATTATGTTTTTTGAGGTTAATAATACTTTGGGATCAAAATGACCCCCAAATTCTATGATTTAAGCTGTTTTTTAGTGTTTTTTGAAAAAAACACCCGAATCCAAAACACACCCGAATCCGACAAAAAAAATTCGGTGAGGTTTTGCCAAAACGCTGTCGAACCCAAAACACGGCCGCGGAACCGAACCCAAAACCAAAACACAAAACCCGAAAAAATTTCAAGTGCACATCTCTACTTAAAATAACACTGTCTACCACCCATCACCCCCACTCACCCCTGATTGGAATTTAAAGTAGGTGGTAGATATTATATAAAAGGTATATCAAATGTAAAAACAACGGTAATAAAGTACACTGGAAGAACTGTGCACATCCCGTCTCCTCTCTCTAAGCAACTGACGTCATACAAACGTGTGTCATGACTGGTCAAACACGCAGAAGTGCAGGACTGGGGACACAGGTATGTTCTGGAGCCGGCACCCAACAGCTGTCTAATTACTGACAGCCTGCTGGGAGTATTCAGCCAGCTCAGCTCTTGGACAATTTTAGTGAAGCTCATGGTCTGCCAGACATGCCCTTTATACAGCCTTGTTGGCGGGCCCCGTGAGACCAACAGGGCCCCAAGCAGCTGCTTTGGTTGCCTTGTGGTAAATCCTCCTCTGATTGGTATAGCTGTATCAAACCTCCTACAAAGGAAATGTGGAGGTGTTGCCTATGGAAACACAATCAGATTCTTGCTATCATTTTATAGAATGTACTAGATAAGGGTTTAAAATGGGTTCCCCTGAATTTCCAATTACCAGCACCAGGCTGAACCAGCTGGGGAGTTGATGCTATAGCAGGGGACACACATTGGCAGCCAGCCCCAAATTGGTCAGCGCAGGGCTGGAATTCCTCGAGAAAGTTTGGACCCAAAAACATTAGAGCTGCTGTATAGCCATCCGTGTGAGCAGCTTTTAGTCGCTGACTGATTTTGCTCTTGCACAAGCTGACCGCTATTCATCCCACCTCTCTAATCTCCTGTCAGGCTACGTCTTCTCACTCCACACATGCTTTTCTTTAGCTGCTTTTACTATACAAGGGCCTGAAATAATTAGATTAGATATGTTGTGCTGAAAACGTATGACTTCACGCAGCAGTAACATGCCAAGGAAAACCACATATTTAACCTCTTTGCTCTTTACTGCACACCAGCATTGAAGAAGTTAAATAAATAAAGTAAGGGAAGGTGGGAGTGGATGTGTTGGCTATTTTTAATGTATGAGTGGAATGGATTGGCTGGGTCCCTATACTATTGGAAAGAGTGTGTGTTTCATCACAGATGACTAATCTGGAGGGATAAACAGAGGCAGGACTAGCTGCATGCTTCCAGTCATCATATGTGGAGTGAGCCTGCATGTAAACAAGAGCCTGTCACCAGAGTTGCAGGAGGAACCCCTGAGTTCTGCTCCCTGGTAAGTAAACGCTCTGCCCTCCATATACAGTAGCTGAAGGGTTACAAACAATGGGGCAGATTTATTAAGCCTGGTGAAGTGATAAAGTGGAAGGTGATAACGCACCAGCCAGTCAGCTCCTAACTGTCATTTTTCAAACCTAGCCTGTAACATGGAAATTAGGAGCTGATTGGCTGGTCATTTATCACCTTCCACTTTATCACTTCACCAGGCTTAATAAATCTGTCCCAATGACTCCTATGGCTGTTGTTTTACAAAATAAAAATGCTTTGATGGAATGTTCCCTTTTTTTCATGCAATGTTTATTATTTTTAGAGGCATGTTTCAGCATACTCTGTATAATTAGTTGTCCCCATTAACAGGTTATTGTGCTCCATAGGTAAAGATGATTGCTTACGTACTTACTTCCTACAGTAAGGAGAGGCGGCTTCTAATGTAAGGCCAGATAAAAGCATTGTAAGGTTTCCTGTTGTATGTGAGCCAAGCAATCTGTGCTGTGTGAATTCTGGAGACTGCTGGGATAGGGATATGACATCTATTAAATAACAGTCAGGAAGTGAAGCTGGGCTCTGGGTGGTGTGCATGCAGGGCAGTCTCTCCAACATTGTACACACTGGGAGAAAGCCTTCTTTTATTATCATCAAGCTCTAGCCTCATTTATTTCTCTTACGTCCTAGAGGATACTGGGGACTCCGTAAGGACGATGGGGTATAGACGGGCTCCGCAGGAGACATGGGCACCTAAAAGAACTTTCTAGTATGGTGTGCACTGGCTCCTCCCTCTATGCCCCTCCTCCAGACCTCCGTTAGATCTTGTGCCCAGAGGAGATAGGGTGCATTACAGGGAGCTCTCCTGAGTTTTCTGTAAAAAGAATTTTGTTAGGTTTTTTATTTTCAGGGAGCTCTGCTGGCAACAGACTCCCTGCATCGTGGGACTGAGGGGAGAGAAGCAGACCCACTTCTTAAGAGTTAAGGGCTCTGCTTCTTAGGCTATTGGACACCATTAGCTCCAGAGGGAGTCGGAACACAGGTCTCACCCTGGGGTTTGTCCCGGAGCCGCGCCGCCATCCTCCTCACAGATGCCGGAAAAAAGAAGCCGGGTGAGTATGTCAGACATAAGAAGACATCAGGCGGCAGAAGACTTCAGATCTTCATGAGGTAAGCTGCGCACCATTGCTCCCACACTTACACACACACACATGGCACTGATAGGTGCAGGGCGCAGGGGGGGCGCCCTGGGCAGCAATAAACCTCGTTTTAGGCAAAAAAAGTATGTAGTTAGGCTGCGGAGGCAGTAAACTAAGGATCCCCGCCATTTTTTTTCAAATTCACGAGTGGGACCGAAGCCAGCCGCGCGAGGGGGCGGAGCTTGATCCCTCAGCACTAACCAGCACCATTTTCTCCACAGAGGCTGCAGAGAACGCTGGCTCCCCGGACTCTCCCCTGCTGAGCATCAGAGGGCTGAAAAAAAGAGAGGGGGGCACATAATTAAGGCGCAGTGAGTGGGGAAATCTATATACATTTATATATATAAAAGCGCTATCTGGGTTTTTTTTTTCCTGGGTCAGTTGGCGCTGGTGTGTGCTGGCATACTCTCTCTCTGTCTCGCCAAAGGGCCTTCTTTAGGGAATTGTCCCCTTATAGTTATATCCCAGTGTGTGTGGGGTGTCGGTACGTGTGTCGGCATGTCTGAAAGAGGAGGTGGAACAGATGAGTGGTGTGTCTCAGTCGGCGGTGCCGACTCAGGATTGGATGGATATGTGGCATGTTAAATGCTAGTGTAGCTTCACTGCATAAACGACTGGACAAAGCAGAGTCCAGTGCGTCGGCAGGTAATCAATCTATGGATTATACCGACTCACAGGACCCGTCGGGGTCTCAGAAACGTCCCTTCTCACAAATAAGGGACACAGATACCGACACGGACTCTGATTCCAGTGTCGACTATGATGAAGCAAGATTGCACCCCAGGGTGACAAAAAGTATTCAGTGCATGATTATTGCAATAAAAGATGTTACATATCACTGATGAGCCCTCGGTGCCCGACACGAGGATACAGATGTTTAAGGGAAAGAAACAAGTTATAAACTTTCCTCCTTCCCATGAAATTAACGAGTTATGTGAAAAAGCATGGGAAACTCCAGATAAGAAACTGCAGATTCCCAAAAGGGTTCTTATGGCGTACCCTTTCCATTCACAGGACAGGGTACGTTGGGAATCCTCTCCCACAGTGGACAAAGCCTTAACACGCCTTTCCAAGAAGGTGGCGCTACCGTCCCCTGACACAGCGGCCCTCAAGGATCCTGCGGACCGCAGGCAAGAGACTACACTAAAGTCTATCTACACTCATACTGGTACTTTGCTTAGACCGGCAATTGCGTCGGCATGGGTATGTAGTGCAGTAGCAGCTTGGACGGATACACTGTCAGCTGACCTTGATACCCTAGATAGGGATACAATTTTGTTAACATTAGCTCATATTAAGGACGCAGTCTTATATATGAGGACGCTTAAAGAGACATTGGTTTACTGGGTTCAAGAGCCAATGCTATGGCTATTTCGGCAAGAAGAGCCTTATGGATCCGCCAATGGACGGGGGATGCAGACTCAAAAAGGCATATGGAGGTTTTACCTTACAAAGGTGATGTATTGTTTGGGGACGGCCTCGCGGACCTGATCTCTACAGCTACCGTGGGTAAGTCGACCTTTTTACCTTTTGTTCCCCAACAGCAAAAGAAACCCCCACAATATCAGATGCAGTCCTTTTGGTCGCATAGATCCAGAAGAGGTCGGGGCTCCTCTTTTCTCGCCAGGGGTAAGGGTAGAGGCAAGAGGACACCTGCTGCGGCTGGTTCCCAAGAGCAGAAGTCCTCCCCGGCTTCCGCTAAGTCTACCGCATGACGCTGGGGATCCCCTGCGGGAGTCCGCACAGGTGGGGGCACGCCTTCGACTATTCAGCCAAGTCTGGGTTCAGTCAGACGTGGACCCTTGGGTGATAGAAATAGTCTCCCAGGGCTACAAGCTGGAATTCGAAGAGGTGCCACCACGCCGATTTTTCAAGTCGGCCTTACCAGCTTCTACCCCAGAGCGGGAAGTAGTGCTAGCTGCAATTCAAATGCTGTGTCAACAGCGAGTGATTATCAGGGTTCCCCTGAGCCAACAGGGAAAAGGGTATTATTCAACCCTATTTGTGGTTCCGAAGCCGGATGGTTCGGTAAGGCCCATTTTAAACCTAAAATCCCTGAACCTGTACCTGAAAAGATTCAAATTCAAGATGGAATCGCTCCGAGCGGTGATAGCCTGCCTCGAAGGGGGGGGATTTTATGGTGTCACTGAACATAAAGGATGCTTACCTTCATGTCCCCATATATCCCTCTCATCAGGAGTACCTGAGATTCGCGGTACAGCATTGTCATTATCAGTTTCAGACGTTGCCGTTTGGGCTGTCCACGGCCCCGAGGATTTTCACCAAGATAATGGCGGAAATGATGGTGATCCTGCGCAAGCGAGGAGTCACAATTATCCCATACTTGGATGATCTCCTGATAAAAGCAAGATCAAGAGAGCAATTACTGGAGAACGTGTCACTCTCTCAGAGAGTGCTTCAATAACATGGGTGGATTCTCAATCTACCAAAGTCACAGTTGGTTCCGACAACTCGACTACCGTTCCTAGGCATGATACTGGACACGGAACAAAAGAAAGTTTTCCTCCCATTGGAAAAAGTCCGGGACCTCCAGAACATGGTCCTAGAACTACTAAAGCCGAAAAGAGTGTCAGCTCATCAATGCACTCGGGTTCTGGGGAAAATGGTGGCAACTTACGAGGCCATTCCCTTCGGCAGGTTCCATGCAAGGACGTTTCAATGGGATCTTCTGGGCAAATGGTCCGGGTCCCATCTACAATTACATCAAAATATAACACTGTCCCCCAGGGCCAGGGTGTTTCTTCTATGGTGGCTACATAGTGCTCACCTTCTAGAGGGTCGCAGGTTCGGCATTCAGGACTGGATCCTAGTAACCACGGACGCGAGCCTCCGAGGATGGGGAGCAGTCACCCAAGGAAGGAATTTTCAGGGACTATGGTCAGACCAGGAGTCCTGTCTACACATCAACGTGTTGGAGCTAAGGGCCATATACAACGGCCTTCGACAAGCGGAGAATTTTCTTCGCAACCTACTGGTTCTGATTCAATCAGACAATGTCACAGCAGTAGCTCATGTGAACCGCCAAGGCGGGACAAGAAGCAGAGTCGCGATGGCGGAAGCCACCAGGATTCTTCGCTGGGCGGAAAATCACGTAAGCGCTCTGTCAGCTGTCTTCATTCCGGGAGTGGACAACTGGGAAGCAGACTTCCTCTGCAGACACGATCTCCATCCAGGAGAGTGGGGACTTCATCAAGAAGTCTTTGCAGAGATAACGGGTCTCTGGGGAGTTCCTCAAATAGACATGATGGCGTCACGCCTCAACAATAAGCTTTGGAGGTATTGTGCCAGGTCCCGGGACCCTCAGGCAATAGCAGAAGACGCTCTGGTAACGCCATGGGTGTTTCAGTCGGTCTATGTGTTTCCTCCGCTTCCTCTCATCACAAAAGTGTTGAGGATCATAAGACGAAAAAGAGTACAGACAATACTCATTGTTCCAGACTGGCCTCGAAGGGCCTGGTACTCGGATCCTCAGGAGATGCTCACAGAAGATCCTTGGCCTCTTCCTCTAAGAGAGGACCTGTTACAGCAGGGGCCCTGTCTGTTCCAAGACTTACCGCGGTTACGTTTGACGGCATGGCGGTTGAACGCCGGATCCTAGCGGAGAAGGGTATTCCGGAGGAGGTCATACCTACTCTAATAAAGGCTAGGAAGGAGGTGACGTCAAAACATTATCACCGTATCTGGAGGAAATATGTCTCTTGGTGTGAAACCAAGAATGCTCCTACGGAAGATTTCTATCTGGGTCGTTTTCTCCACTTCCTGCAGACAAGAGTGGATATGGGCCTAAAGTTAGGCTCTGTTAAAGTACAGATTTCGGCTTTGTCAATATTCTTTCAGAAGGAATTGGCTTTTCTTCCAGAAGTCCAGACTTTTGTAAAAGGAGTACTGCACATCCAGCCTCCTTTTGTGCCGCCAGTGGCACCATGGGTCCTGAACGTGGTGTTGCAGTTCCTTAAATCACACTGGTTTGAACCCCTTAAAACGGTGGAGTTAAAATTTCTCACCTGGAAGGTGGTCATGTTGTTAGCCTTGGCATCTGCGAGGCGTGTGTCAGAATTGGCGGCCTTGTCTTACAGGAGCCCTTACTTGATTTTTCATGTGGATAGAGCGGAATTGAGGACTCGTCCTCAATTTTTACCCAAGGTGGTGTCTTCATTTCATATGAACCAACCTATAGTGGTGCCCGTGGCTCCCCGGACTCTCCCCTGCTGAGCATCAGAGGGCTGAAAAAAAGAGAGGGGGGCACATAATTAAGGCGCAGTGAGTGGGGAAATCTATATACATTTATATATATAAAAGCGCTATCTGGGTTTTTTTTTTCCTGGGTCAGTTGGCGCTGGTGTGTGCTGGCATACTCTCTCTCTCTCTCGCCAAAGGGCCTTCTTTAGGGAATTGTCCCCTTATAGTTATATCCCAGTGTGTGTGGGGTGTCGGTACGTGTGTCGGCATGTCTGAAAGAGGAGGTGGAACAGATGAGTGGTGTGTCTCAGTCGGCGGTGCCGACTCAGGATTGGATGGATATGTGGCATGTTAAATGCTAGTGTAGCTTCACTGCATAAACGACTGGACAAAGCAGAGTCCAGTGCGTCGGCAGGTAATCAATCTATGGATTATACCGACTCACAGGACCCGTCGGGGTCTCAGAAACGTCCCTTCTCACAAATAAGGGACACAGATACCGACACGGACTCTGATTCCAGTGTCGACTATGATGAAGCAAGATTGCACCCCAGGGTGACAAAAAGTATTCAGTGCATGATTATTGCAATAAAAGATGTTACATATCACTGATGAGCCCTCGGTGCCCGACACGAGGATACAGATGTTTAAGGGAAAGAAACAAGTTATAAACTTTCCTCCTTCCCATGAAATTAACGAGTTATGTGAAAAAGCATGGGAAACTCCAGATAAGAAACTGCAGATTCCCAAAAGGGTTCTTATGGCGTACCCTTTCCATTCACAGGACAGGGTACGTTGGGAATCCTCTCCCACAGTGGACAAAGCCTTAACACGCCTTTCCAAGAAGGTGGCGCTACCGTCCCCTGACACAGCGGCCCTCAAGGATCCTGCGGACCGCAGGCAAGAGACTACACTAAAGTCTATCTACACTCATACTGGTACTTTGCTTAGACCGCCAATTGCGTCGGCATGGGTATGTAGTGCAGTAGCAGCTTGGACGGATACACTGTCAGCTGACCTTGATACCCTAGATAGGGATACAATTTTGTTAACATTAGCTCATATTAAGGACGCAGTCTTATATATGAGGGACGCTTAAAGAGACATTGGTTTACTGGGTTCAAGAGCCAATGCTATGGCTATTTCGGCAAGAAGAGCCTTATGGATCCGCCAATGGACGGGGGATGCAGACTCAAAAAGGCATATGGAGGTTTTACCTTACAAAGGTGATGTATTGTTTGGGGACGGCCTCGCGGACCTGATCTCTACAGCTACCGTGGGTAAGTCGACCTTTTTACCTTTTGTTCCCCAACAGCAAAAGAAACCCCCACAATATCAGATGCAGTCCTTTTGGTCGCATAGATCCAGAAGAGGTCGGGGCTCCTCTTTTCTCGCCAGGGGTAAGGGTAGAGGCAAGAGGACACCTGCTGCGGCTGGTTCCCAAGAGCAGAAGTCCTCCCCGGCTTCCGCTAAGTCTACCGCATGACGCTGGGGATCCCCTGCGGGAGTCCGCACAGGTGGGGGCACGTCTTCGACTATTCAGCCAAGTCTGGGTTCAGTCAGACGTGGACCCTTGGGTGATAGAAATAGTCTCCCAGGGCTACAAGCTGGAATTCGAAGAGGTGCCACCACGCCGATTTTTCAAGTCTGCCTTACCAGCTTCTACCCCAGAGCGGGAAGTAGTGCTAGCTGCAATTCAAATGCTGTGTCAACAGCGAGTGATTATCAGGGTTCCCCTGAGCCAACAGGGAAAAGGGTATTATTCAACCCTATTTGTGGTTCCGAAGCCGGATGGTTCGGTAAGGCCCATTTTAAACCTAAAATCCCTGAACCTGTACCTGAAAAGATTCAAATTCAAGATGGAATCGCTCCGAGCGGTGATAGCCTGCCTCGAAGGGGGGGGATTTTATGGTGTCACTGAACATAAAGGATGCTTACCTTCATGTCCCCATATATCCCTCTCATCAGGAGTACCTGAGATTCGCGGTACAGCATTGTCATTATCAGTTTCAGACGTTGCCGTTTGGGCTGTCCACGGCCCCGAGGATTTTCACCAAGATAATGGCGGAAATGATGGTGATCCTGCGCAAGCGAGGAGTCACAATTATCCCATACTTGGATGATCTCCTGATAAAAGCAAGATCAAGAGAGCAATTACTGGAGAACGTGTCACTCTCTCAGAGAGTGCTTCAATAACATGGGTGGATTCTCAATCTACCAAAGTCACAGTTGGTTCCGACAACTCGACTACCGTTCCTAGGCATGATACTGGACACGGAACAAAAGAAAGTTTTCCTCCCATTGGAAAAAGTCCGGGACCTCCAGAACATGGTCCTAGAACTACTAAAGCCGAAAAGAGTGTCAGCTCATCAATGCACTCGGGTTCTGGGGAAAATGGTGGCAACTTACGAGGCCATTCCCTTCGGCAGGTTCCATGCAAGGACGTTTCAATGGGATCTTCTGGACAAATGGTCCGGGTCCCATCTACAATTACATCAAAATATAACACTGTCCCCCAGGGCCAGGGTGTTTCTTCTATGGTGGCTACATAGTGCTCACCTTCTAGAGGGTCGCAGGTTCGGCATTCAGGACTGGATCCTAGTAACCACGGACGCGAGCCTCCGAGGATGGGGAGCAGTCACCCAAGGAAGGAATTTTCAGGGACTATGGTCAGACCAGGAGTCCTGTCTACACATCAACGTGTTGGAGCTAAGGGCCATATACAACGGCCTTCGACAAGCGGAGAATTTTCTTCGCAACCTACTGGTTCTGATTCAATCAGACAATGTCACAGCAGTAGCTCATGTGAACCGCCAAGGCGGGACAAGAAGCAGAGTCGCGATGGCGGAAGCCACCAGGATTCTTCGCTGGGCGGAAAATCACGTAAGCGCTCTGTCAGCTGTCTTCATTCCGGGAGTGGACAACTGGGAAGCAGACTTCCTCTGCAGACACGATCTCCATCCAGGAGAGTGGGGACTTCATCAAGAAGTCTTTGCAGAGATAACGGGTCTCTGGGGAGTTCCTCAAATAGACATGATGGCGTCACGCCTCAACAATAAGCTTTGGAGGTATTGTGCCAGGTCCCGGGACCCTCAGGCAATAGCAGTAGACGCTCTGGTAACGCCATGGGTGTTTCAGTCGGTCTATGTGTTTCCTCCGCTTCCTCTCATCACAAAAGTGTTGAGGATCATAAGACGAAAAAGAGTACAGACAATACTCATTGTTCCAGACTGGCCTCGAAGGGCCTGGTACTCGGATCCTCAGGAGATGCTCACAGAAGATCCTTGGCCTCTTCCTCTAAGAGAGGACCTGTTACAGCAGGGTGTTACAAACCTGCAGCGGCCGCGGCGGCCGCGCTTGTCCCTACGGGTGGTCTGGTCTGCCCGGCGCCTCGTTCCCCCTGGCGGTCTCCGGATTCAGTGGCGGGTCGGCGCTGCTCCCCGGCGGCTTCCCGGAAGCAGGGACGCCGCCATCGCAAGTGAGGGCAAGCAGGCGGAGCAGGTCTGACGTCACCTGCCTGCTCCGTCAATCAGGCTGGGGCGGGGAGTTTAAAAGCGGATACCAGGCAGAGATCCGGTGCCTGAGTATCTTCGTTTCTCCTTCGGAAGCTGTGATTCCAGAGCTCCCTCGTCCTGTGCCTCCAAGCATCCTGTGCCTCCAAGCTCGTCCTGTGCCTCCAAGCATCCTGTACCTCCAAGCATCCCGTGCCTCCAAGCACCTCCGTGCCTCCAAGCACCTCTGTGCCTCCAAGCACCTCCGTGCCTCCAAGCACCCCGTGCCTCCAAGCACCTCGTGCCTCCAAGCACCTCCGTGCCTCCAAGCACCTCCGTGCCTCCAAGCACCTCCGTGCCTCCAAGCACCTCGTGCCTCCAAGCACCTCCGTGCCTCCAAGTACCCTCGTGCCTTCAAGCACCTCCGTGCCTCCAAGCACCTCGTGCCTCCAAGCACCTCCGTGCCTCCAAGCACCTCCGTGCCTCCAAGCACCTCCGTGCCTCCAAGCACCTCGTGCCTCCAAGCATCTCCGTACCTCCAGGGGCCTCCTAGCACGCCCTGTACTTCCAGCACCTCAGAACCCCAATACCGCGGAGCCTCCGACATCACGGTACCTCTAATATCTCAGTACCCCAGCCTTCAGTATTTCTACGAGTCTTGTCTTACAGGAGACCGTCAAGAACTCCTCTGTGCCTCCCGCCTGCCGACGTAGTCCTGCATGAGGAAGACCTACATCCGGCCATCCCTACTGCGACCCAGTGGCGGTTCCTCTTCCCGGTCATCGGAAGAAGCCCCGAGTCCACAACACTCCCAAACCAGGTCAGTGATAGTATACTCAGGCCTAATGGACTCGGGGATTCGGAACACGGACTCGAGTGCCATCCAGAACCTGGCTTCCCGAGTACAAAGTCAGGAGGCGGCGCAAGGCCAGGTGATGCAGTACCTCCAGCAGTTGTCCGGACGTCTGGATCAGATCCAGGCGTCTCTGGCCTCAGTAATTCCGGCTCCTGCTCCAGTGGTCGCACCAGTTGTCGTTGCCAGTAATGTTCAACCATCGGCTGGTATCACTCCACGTCTTCAGTTGCCTACTCCGTCCCGCTATAATGGGAATCCCAAAAATTGCCGCGGTTTCTTGAACCAATGCGAGGTACATTTCGAGCTACTTGCACACAACTTTCCTACAGACCGGTCCAAGGTAGCATATATCATTTCTTTATTGGAAGGTTCTGCTCTGGATTGGGTGTCTCCACTATGGGAACGGTCCGATCCCATGGTTTCCAACTATACCAACTTCATCTCGTCCTTTCGAAGGATTTTCGACGAACCCGGCAGAATGACCACGGCTTCTTCCGATTTGCTCCATGTTCGGCAAGGCGCCCGTTCCGTGGGCCAGTATGTGGTTCATTTCCAGACCATTGCTTCCGAACTACGCTGGAATAATGACGCCCTGAGAGCTGCCTTCTGGAACGGTCTTTCCGACCGGCTGAAAGATGAGCTGGTTACTAGAGATCTGCCGGATCCATTAGAAGATTTGATTTCTCTGTGCGTCAAGGTGGATCTTCGGATGCAAGAGCGTGGAAGAGAACGTAGCCATTCAGATCGTCCCAGGCTCCGGAATCCTACTCCTAGGCCGGTGGCCTCACCTAGCTCAGATGAGCCCATGCAAATTAACCGCTCCCGACTGTCTCCAGAAGAACGACAGCGTCGTCGTGAGGGTAAACTCTGCCTTTACTGTGGAGCCGCAGATCATTTTCTTAAATCTTGTAAAGTCCGTCCGGGAAACGGGCAGTCCTAGCTTGTTCCGGAGGAGTCAAGCTGGGAGTTGCGACAAAAGCTTCTCCAACTTCGGACTGTTTGCTTCCAGTAACTCTAGTCTCCAACTCAGTCTCCAAGTCTTGTGAAGCCCTATTGGACTCCGGAGCTGCGGGGAACTTCGTTTCTTCCATCTGTGCCCAAAGTTTGGGTTTGAAGTTACGGCCTATCGAGCGGCCAATCTCACTGACGGCTATCAATGGGACTAGAATTGCCAAAGGTCTTATAAGGTGGCGCACGGGGCCAGTTAAGCTGCAGGTCGGGGCTCTACATCAGGAAGATTTGGAACTCTTGGTAATCCCAGAAATGTCCCATGATCTGGTTCTTGGAATACCTTGGCTAAAAAGTCATAATCCCCACATCGACTGGAAGTCGTCACAAATTCTGTCCTGGAGTTCCTTTTGTCACACTAATTGTCTTACTCCTGTCTGTCCGCTCCGTGTCACTTCCAAGACGGATGAAGAGCACATTCCGGAGGCATATCAAGGGTACAAGGACGTGTTTTCGGAACAAGCTGCGGACCTATTACCACCTCACAGGCCTTGGGACTGCTCTATTGACCTTGTCCCAGGGAAGACGCCACCCCGTGGTCGCACATATCCTCTGTCTCTTCCTGAGACCCAAGCCATGTCGGAGTATATTAAGTCCAATCTGCTCAAAGGATTCATTCGCCCCTCTTCCTCCCCTGCTGGTGCAGGCTTCTTTTTTGTGAAGAAAAAAGACGGAGGGTTGAGACCATGCATCGACTACCGCGGCCTAAATGACATTACTATTAAGAATAAGTACCCTTTGCCACTAAT
Source organism: Pseudophryne corroboree (assembly GCF_028390025.1). Lineage (NCBI taxonomy): Eukaryota > Metazoa > Chordata > Amphibia > Anura > Myobatrachidae > Pseudophryne > Pseudophryne corroboree. The sequence continues at coordinate 977,423,901 of NC_086444.1, read as the reverse complement.
CACAGAGTTATTTGATAGGGTTCGTGGGGCCCGCATTTTTTCCAAACTCGACTTGAGAGGAGCTTATAATCTTATACGCATCCGAGAGGGGGATGAATGGAAGACTGCCTTTAATACCCGAGATGGGCATTACGAATACTTGGTGATGCCATTTGGTCTTAGTAATGCTCCCGCGGTTTTCCAGGGATTCGTCAATGAAATCTTTCGTGATATGCTGTATCAGAGCGTTGTGGTATATTTGGACGACATATTGATTTTTTCCAAGAATCTTGTCGAACACAGGTTACAAGTCAAAGAAGTACTACACCGTTTACGAGAGAATCATCTCTACGCCAAGCTCTCCAAGTGTACATTTGAAGTAACATCTATTCCGTTCCTCGGTTATGTCATCTCGGGGACGGAGCTTCGCATGGATCCGGAAAAGTTATCTGCCATTCGTGACTGGACTCAACCTCTTTCCCTGAAAGCAATACAAAGATTCCTGGGCTTTGCGAACTACTACAGGAAATTCATTAAGGGTTTCTCCACCATTGTTGCGCCCATTACTGCCCTGACGAGGAAGAGTTCCAATCCTAGTCTGTGGTCCCCGGAAGCCATTTTAGCTTTTTCTCGTTTAAAATTAGCCTTCATGACGGCTCCAGTTCTCAAACAACCAGATTTCGATGAACCCTTCTTCTTAGAAGTTGATGCGTCTTCAGTCGGAGTTGGGGCTGTTCTCTCCCAGTATTCCTCTGATAAGAAACTACATCCGTGTGGCTTCCATTCTCGTAAGTTCTCTCCGGCCGAACGGAACTACACTATTGGAGACCAGGAACTCTTGGCAATCAAGTCTGCCTTGGAAGAATGGAGATATCTTCTGGAAGGGGCTAAACACGTGTTTACTATCTACACAGATCACAAGAATTTGCTGTACATCAAATCCGCACAGTGCTTGAATCCTCGCCAGGCAAGATGGGCACTTTTCTTTTCCCGATTCTCGTTCATTATCAAGTACCGGGCCGGGAGTCTCAATATTAAAGCAGATGCACTTTCTCGTTCACAAGTTTCCTCTGACGAGGATGAACCTCCGGAGCGGGGTTTAATTCTGAATCCAGTTTCTGTCTCTGTTGCTTTAACTACTCCAGCTCCTCCTCCTGGAAGAATGTCCGTACCAGCTAGATTCCGCTCAAGGATACTACTGTGGGTCCATAACTCCAAGTTTTCCGGTCATCCCGGCGCTCAGAAGATGTACAAGTTTCTGCAAAGATCTTACTGGTGGAACACCATGAGGAAGGATGTACAAGATTGCGTTAATTCCTGTCCCCAATGTACACAACACAAATCTCCTCGTTTGCCTCCTGCAGGGTTACTTCGTCCTCTGCCTATCCCTGTGAGACCCTGGACTCACATTTCCATGGACTTCGTCACTGACCTGCCCTGTTCCAAAGGTTTCAACACCGTTTGGGTTATCGTTGACCGTTTTTCGAAGATGGCACACTTTGTGCCCTTGACTGGTCTTCCAACAGCACCGAAACTGGCACTACTGTTTATCCGAGAACATTTTCGTTTGCATGGGTTGCCACAAGAGATTGTTTCTGACCGAGGAGTACAGTTCACCGCCAGGTTTTGGAAAGCCCTTTGTTCGACTCTGCAAATCAAACTTAAGTTTTCGTCTGCTTATCATCCCCAAACAAATGGACAAACGGAACGTGTCAATCAGGATCTAGAGACTTTTCTTCGTCTGTACCTCTCTCCTTCACAGGACAATTGGGTGGAGTTGCTGCCTTGGGCGGAGTTTGCCCACAACCATTTGTTTCATTCTTCCACTGGGGAATCACCATTTTTCGTCAATTACGGGTTCCATCCCCGTGTTCCGGAATTTCCAAGCCTTCCGTTAGTAGAGGTTCCTGCTGTAGTATCCACTCTACGACACTTTGGACAAATTTGGAGGAAGGTTCATGCCAATCTTAAGCAGGTTTCGGCTCGGTACAAGTTCTTCGCAGATAAGAAACGGCGAGCTGCACCTCAATATAAAGTTGGGGACAGGGTATGGCTGTCCACACGGAACCTCCGGCTGAAGGTGCCTACCATGAAATTCGCTCCAAGGTTCATCGGGCCCTACCCTGTGCTAAAAGTCTTAAATCCTGTGGTCTGTAAACTGGGTTTGCCTGCCCATCTTCGAGTACCTAACGCCTTTCATGTTTCTCTACTCCGTCCCCTCGTTCTGAATCGGTTCCACTCAGCACTCCCTAGGTCAACGTCAGTAGTGGCAGAAGCCGGAGCAGAGTTTGAAATCAAAGCTATTCTTGACTCCCGTTATCTTCATAAAAAATTACAGTACTTGGTGGACTGGAAGGGTTACGGTCCTGAGGAAAGAAGTTGGATTGGAGCTACTGAAGTAATGGCTCCTCGTCTGATTCGGATCTTCCACTCCAAACATCCGACTAAGCCCGGGAAGTGTCCAGGGGCCACTCCTGGAGGAGGGGGTACTGTTACAAACCTGCAGCGGCCGCGGCGGCCGCGCTTGTCCCTACGGGTGGTCTGGTCTGCCCGGCGCCTCGTTCCCCCTGGCGGTCTCCGGATTCAGTGGCGGGTCGGCGCTGCTCCCCGGCGGCTTCCCGGAAGCAGGGACGCCGCCATCGCAAGTGAGGGCAAGCAGGCGGAGCAGGTCTGACGTCACCTGCCTGCTCCGTCAATCAGGCTGGGGCGGGGAGTTTAAAAGCGGATACCAGGCAGAGATCCGGTGCCTGAGTATCTTCGTTTCTCCTTCGGAAGCTGTGATTCCAGAGCTCCCTCGTCCTGTGCCTCCAAGCATCCTGTGCCTCCAAGCTCGTCCTGTGCCTCCAAGCATCCTGTACCTCCAAGCATCCCGTGCCTCCAAGCACCTCCGTGCCTCCAAGCACCTCTGTGCCTCCAAGCACCTCCGTGCCTCCAAGCACCCCGTGCCTCCAAGCACCTCGTGCCTCCAAGCACCTCCGTGCCTCCAAGCACCTCCGTGCCTCCAAGCACCTCCGTGCCTCCAAGCACCTCGTGCCTCCAAGCACCTCCGTGCCTCCAAGTACCTCCGTGCCTCCAAGTACCCTCGTGCCTTCAAGCACCTCCGTGCCTCCAAGCACCTCGTGCCTCCAAGCACCTCCGTGCCTCCAAGCACCTCCGTGCCTCCAAGCACCTCCGTGCCTCCAAGCACCTCGTGCCTCCAAGCATCTCCGTACCTCCAGGGGCCTCCTAGCACGCCCTGTACTTCCAGCACCTCAGAACCCCAATACCGCGGAGCCTCCGACATCACGGTACCTCTAATATCTCAGTACCCCAGCCTTCAGTATTTCTACGAGTCTTGTCTTACAGGAGACCGTCAAGAACTCCTCTGTGCCTCCCGCCTGCCGACGTAGTCCTGCATGAGGAAGACCTACATCCGGCCATCCCTACTGCGACCCAGTGGCGGTTCCTCTTCCCGGTCATCGGAAGAAGCCCCGAGTCCACAACACTCCCAAACCAGGTCAGTGATACAGGGGCCCTGTCTGTTCCAAGACTTACCGCGGTTACGTTTGACGGCATGGCGGTTGAACGCCGGATCCTAGCGGAGAAGGGTATTCCGGAGGAGGTCATACCTACTCTAATAAAGGCTAGGAAGGAGGTGACGTCAAAACATTATCACCGTATCTGGAGGAAATATGTCTCTTGGTGTGAAACCAAGAATGCTCCTACGGAAGATTTCTATCTGGGTCGTTTTCTCCACTTCCTGCAGACAAGAGTGGATATGGGCCTAAAGTTAGGCTCTGTTAAAGTACAGATTTCGGCTTTGTCAATATTCTTTCAGAAGGAATTGGCTTTTCTTCCAGAAGTCCAGACTTTTGTAAAAGGAGTACTGCACATCCAGCCTCCTTTTGTGCCGCCAGTGGCACCATGGGTCCTGAACGTGGTGTTGCAGTTCCTTAAATCACACTGGTTTGAACCCCTTAAAACGGTGGAGTTAAAATTTCTCACCTGGAAGGTGGTCATGTTGTTAGCCTTGGCATCTGCGAGGCGTGTGTCAGAATTGGCGGCCTTGTCTTACAGGAGCCCTTACTTGATTTTTCATGTGGATAGAGCGGAATTGAGGACTCGTCCTCAATTTTTACCCAAGGTGGTGTCTTCATTTCATATGAACCAACCTATAGTGGTGCCCGTGGCTACGAGTGACTTGGAGGATTCCATGTCCCTGGATGTAGTCAGGGCCTTAAAAATGTATGTAGCCAGGACGGGTTCACTACGATATGCCGGCGGCCGGGCTCCCGGTGACCAGCATACCGGCGCCGGGATCCGGGTGACCAGCATACCGACAGTGTGGCGAGCGCAAATGAGCCCCTTGCAGGCTCGCTGCGCTCGCCACGCTACGGGCACGGTGGCGCGCCACACTATTTTATTCTCCCTCCAGGGGGGTCGTGGACCCCCACGAGGGAGAATAAGTGTCGGTATGCCGGCTGTCGGGCTCCCGGCGCCGGTATACTGAGCGCCGGGAGCCCGACCGCCGGCATACTGAAGACCACCTGCCAGGATGGCTAGAATTAGGAAAACAGATGCATTGTTTGTCCTGTATGCTGCCAACAAGATTGGCGCGCCTGCTTCGAAGCAGACTATTGCTCGCTGGATCTGTAACACAATTCAACAGGCTTATGTTACGGCTGGATTGCCGTTACCGCATTCAGTAAAGGCCCATTCCACTAGGAAGGTGGGCTCTTCTTGGGCGGCTGCCCGGGGCGTCTCTGCATTACAGCTTTGCCGAGCAGCAACTTGGTCGGGGTCAAACACTTTTGCTAAATTCTACAAGTTTGATACCCTGGCTGATGAGGACCTAGCATTTGCTCAGTCGGTACTGCAGAGTCATCCGCACTCTCACGCCCGATTGGGAGCTTTGGTATAAACCCCATGGTCCTTACGGAGTCCCCAGCATCCTCTAGGACATAAGAGAAAATAAGATTTTAAACCTACCGGTAAATCTTTTTCTCCTAATCCGTAGAGGATGCTGGGCGCCCGTCCCAGTGCGGAAAATCTGCAAGACTTGTATATAGTTATTGCTTACATAAGGGTTATGTTACAGTTAGAATCGGTCTTGGACCGATACTGTTGTTTGTTCATACTGTTAACTGGTTAGGTGTATTCCAGGTTATATGGTATGATTGGTGTGGGCTGGTATGAATCTTGCCCTTAGATTAACAAAATCCTTTCCTCGTATTGTCCATCTCCTCTGGGCACAGTTCTCTAACTGAGGTCTGGAGGAGGGGCATAGAGGGAGGAGCCAGTGCACACCATACTAGAAAGTTCTTTTAGGTGCCCATGTCTCCTGCGGAGCCCGTCTATACCCCATGGTCCTTACGGAGTCCCCAGCATCCTCTACGGACTAGGAGAAAAAGATTTACCGGTAGGTTTAAAATCTTATTTTTACAGTATTTTAGTTTATGGATTTTACAGTTGCACTATCACACTGGAGGGTGTGGTGTTAATTGTTCTCTTGCTGGGCTCCGTTTTCTCATTTGGAGCTCATTTTGCTGAGGTGCTCTCAATATATCAATGCTGCACAATCCAAGCGTTTTCACTGATGCCATGTAAAGACAAATAAGGCGGGAATTCAATTAGCAACAAATTAAATTTGTGTGTGAAAAAGGGTGGTATTTTCGGGCTTTAACACCCAGGGTTATTCAATTAGAACCCCTTTTTCTTGCTCAGTAAATTAACTGTTAACGGGCATTTTCACATAGGGCGGGATTCTAATCTTGCAGCTCCCCTCCCACCCCCATCGCGCCCGCCGTCAGTATTCAAATGTTATCGCCGATGGGTGCGATATCAGCATTTCAGCTCACCATCCGCGAAAAGTGAGCCGTTTGGACGCCCAAACGGGACTCTTCACGATCGCGCCCATGTCTTTAGTCGGGTTTAGCTGCTTTACGCGGCCAAACCCGTCTTTTATGGGCGCAATCAGCGCGATAACGGGGGGGATAGAATATCGCCCTGTGATCTCCCGTCACTTTAGATGGGAGCTCAGGGGCAATAAAAGATTTGAATCCCGCCCATAGAGCTCGATTAAATTCAGCGCAGATTAAATAGCATTGGGAATTAGCTCCTGGTGCTGTTAAATTCAGCGAGATGTGAAACCCGACGGGAGGATTTCTCTCGCCGGGTGTCACCAGTGCCCATACCGTGGCGAAACAGCATCGCGGCGGGCACTTTTGTCGGAGAATGCCGTTTCTCACGGAAAAACACCCTGTTTAGTCCGCGAGAACCGGCTTTTCTACGACATGACAGTGCGCTGAATTGAATAGCACCAGGAGCTAATTCACCCACACTGAATTGAATCGAGCCCGTAGAATCTATGTGTTAACACGACCGCGGCAGTGACGTGCGGTGGGGTGAGGCAGAGCCTTTCCTGTCATACTAACGTTTGTGCCAGAGTTTTGACTGCGTAAACTATATGAAAAATACAAAGAATATGTTTGAAATATCTTGATTCTAATAATTTTTATAGCCAAAACTCTGGAGTAAAAAGTCTATGGCAGGTGAGGCAGTGCCTCACCTGGCTAACTTTTCCACACATCTCTGATCAAAACTCACCAAATTTTTATACTGATGCACCTGTGTATAATGCCCAGATGTACGCTTTGGCTCATATTGCATGTAAATCTGGCTCTGGTGCTAGTCAGTGCCTCCTGAGCTATTTAGCTCACCGCACGTCCCTGGACCGCGGCACCCTAGAACAGGCTATTATCGAGAATTTTTTTTTACCAAGCCTGCTCAGACTCTGTTCAAAATCCCTGTTAACTGCAGCCTGCGGTAAACTACCATGGCTAACTGAATCCCCCCTAAAAACCTGGTGATCTATCTATTTAAATCAGTGACTAAATCTAATAGTAGTAGCACCAGCTAATGCAGTGAAGAGAACGGAAATGTACAGTTTAGATAAGGGGAAACCTATTGAAAAATAGTAACCTTTATTTCTAGTGAAATATATAGGAAATTCATCAAAGCATAATAAAACATCATTTTTTACTTTTATAGAGCGTTTTTTTTTTTGTTTTGTTTTTTAAATGTATCTGCTTTCTGCAGTATTCTGGTATTATAATGGTAGGATTTTACTCCAATTATTGCTTTCATTCTTTATTATACTTGAAAGTATTTTTATTATAAAAAACAGGATTGCATCATGATAGACCCACTTACTCCTCTATTTTAGAAACTGGTAGATAGAAGGATTTACTCAGTGTCAGCTCATCAATTCAATATAGAAGTGGGGACCAGGGGCTCTGGTATTAATGTCAAAGTTGACATGCCTTTCCCACACAACATGGCAGTGGGTCTGGGATCCGGTCTCTAGGTCAACAGTAATTAGGTCAACCACTATTGGTCGACAGGGTTTCTAGGTCGACATGTTCTAGGTCAAAAGGTTTTTCGCAATTTTTTTTTTTCTTTTTTGGAACCTTTTCACACTTAACGATCCACATGGACTACAATTGGGAATGGTAACCTGCATGTAACGAAGCGAGCCATGCGAGGGGACACGGTGCACTAATTGGGGTTCCCGGTCATTCTACGAAGAAAACGACACAAAACCCCCCCATAAACTTATGTCGACATTTTGAGCTGTCGACTTAAAGACCCTGTCGACCTAGACACTGTCAACCTAGTTACTATCTACCTTCCATACCACAACCGTGGGTCTATAGAGAGGGGATGCAGTTAATATGCCGCCGGATGGGATCCCGGTGGTCAAAATGCCAAAGCCGGAATCCCGCCCGGCGGCCATAATACAGATGTTAAAATACCGACAGAGGTGGGATTCCCGGTGTCAAAATACTGACGACTAGGAATTCTTAGGCTTGTAATGTGTGATGTGTTTTATATGATAATGCATGTCATTTATAGAGAACTCATTTTATATTTGTTTTATATTGTACATGCCTTGCAGATTTATTTCATACCTACAGCCTGCTTTATAGGATCTTTGTATTCTGATAAAAAAAATGTAAATAAAAATCAATTTGCAAAAAAATAAATACTGATGACTAGAACGCCGAACGTCCTCTCAGCGTGACGCAATCACGTCCTGCCGCGGGTTAGGTTCAGGCAGTAGAAGGGGGTTAGGGTGTAGGGACGGGAAGGTTAGGGTTAGGTACCGGGGAGGGTGGGTTAGGTTTTGGCACTTAGATGGGGAGGTTAGGGTTAGGCACCAAGCGGGGAGGGTTAGGTTTAGGCAGTGGGGAAGGGAGGGTTAGGGTTAGGCACCCCCCCGGGGAGGGTTAGGTTTATGCAGCAGGGAAGGGAGGGTTAGGCACCCACAAGGGAGGGTTAGGGTAGGGGACAGGGAACGTGTAGGGTGTTAACTGCAGAGCGGTCGGGATTTTAATGTCCGGGATGCCGATGTCTGTATTCTGACCATCGGCATCCCGTCCATTGGGATTACATGCTGAACCCATAGAGAGTGGTGTACTGGTCTGCTGCAGTTCTGTCTGTGAAACCATTTACCTTGTTACCGTTACAAGTGTTTTACAGTAATTCATCGAGCAGCTGTGCACTACATTGGTGCTGGAAAAGCTACATTAGTAGCATAATGATTCATTCCATGAGATATGCCTGCTTTTGACCCAAAAGATAAAGATTTGTGTGTTTGCAGTGGGCTAAGTCATAAAATCACAGGTGCCTGTTGTACAAAGTCCATGAATAACGGATTCTGAAACATTGGGCTTCTTGGTACAAGAGGTGAAAGGCCTGAACATCACAAGATATCGGGTCACCATAGGGGAACAGATGCATCTTTTCATGTTCGCATTGTACTCTGCTGGGAATAAGTTTGGTTGAGGAAGATCATTTTCCAAACCCAAAAAATTAGTACTGGAACGAGTTCCGGAACATCACTGGGAATTTATCTTCATGCAGAGACTTCCCTGGCCTTAAGAAATATTTGAGGGTTGAGATGGAACATTTTGGTATAGAGATCAACCATCAGCTAATGTGAATCATCTGTTTAAGTCAACACCTTTTGTTGAATTATTTTCACCTTCTTGAGTCCATGTCTGAATACATGAGGCTGTCCTAACTGCCGCTACGGGACCAATCTAATAAAGTGTCAGCTCGTTGTATGATACAGTACGTAATAAATACTTTATGTTGTATAGTGTTTTGTTTTTAATATGTTTAGCAATGGTTAATGAATTCCAGTTGGGAAGTGTTGTTATTACTGTGCAGTAAATCAGTGAGTAATTGTTCATCGTTCTTTTCAGGCTTATGGCATCATATTCGCTCGTATGATGGACATAATGATATTCATGAGTTTGCAGATAGCATCTGTGTTACTAACCAGCTTAACATTGTAAATACCTCTTATGTACATCATTTGCTTGTCAGTTTTATTAGCAGTTATTGTAATCTATTAGCATCAAATTTAATTAACCTGCTTTACTTGACTGTTTTTATATGTACTCCTCAAGTTGCAAAATAAATAAGATGAATTATTTCAATAAATAAATATTGAAATCTGCTCAAAATAAATTAAAATAACAAAGGCATAATTGCTTTTTTTTTGCCATTTTTAAAAATCTATTGCACAGTGAAATTCAAATAGCTTCTGTAAATATCCTTGTTATGAGTGAAATGCCAACATGCATGTGGCTGAGAGATGGTTCAGTTCAATGGTGTTGATTTGTTAAAAGTATAATATATACTGTTAGGGTTAGGCTGCAGGGAGGGAGGCTAGGTTTAGGCACCACCGGAGGCAGGGGGAAGTTAGAGTTAGTCGCTAAGCGTGAGGTTAGGGTTAGGCTGCGTGTATGGCTAGAGTTGAGATTGGAGTTGGCATGTATAAATTGGCGCTATTTACTGACGACTTTCTGGGTGCGATTTCTGATCCCACAAATTTTTATTTTTCCCCTTTTTATCTGAAGAATTTAAACAAATTTGGGCGCCCATTTAACTTTAAATAAATATTCAATCTATAGCCTTTAACTTGGAAACCTCATGACCATATAGAAGGCAGACTGAAGCAAGCTTTCCTCTTCTTGTGGCACTTGTTACAATTGAAATATTTAGGAGTGCAGGCTCAGGACCTGTTTAAAGCTATCTTTGAGGGTCTACTTCAAAAAATAAAACTTGAACTACTGTAACTGGGAAACATGACCAAATATTTTCCTTGTTGGGCAAAATCAATGTTATTATGATGACAACCCTGCCAAAAATTCTGTATTTATTTGAAACCCTTCTGATTCAAAGCCCATCCAAATTCTTCTCAGAGCATACGTGGGACTACAGCTCTTTGACTTTCTGAGCTATTAACAGGCAGTTCACTTAAATAGGATATGTGGTTTACAGTAGCTGTGATGAAACAATGGTCCCTGAGGGAAGAGAACTCTTTATATGCATCAACCACTCCACTGTTTTCCCAACTCTAATCTGTTGGAAAAAGCTTAGACCGTTTTAGTGCATTTCTTGTTTATCTCTGGACTGCTTATGTATTTAATCCAAAATCATCCCTGACTGTTCGACAGCAAACATGAGAATTTGGAGAGATACTGGTTTAACTATTGGTGGTCATCTTGTGCTTCAGGAAACGTTGTGTCCATTGTGGATCTCCAGGACAGACTTAATTTTCCTGTCCAGGAATTTTGGACATCTATTGTCAAATTAAACTTTTAATACACTCTCTTTAGCGGTATATAATGCACCATGTATAGTCTAATCCCCCTTTTGAGGTATGATGTTCCTCCAATAAACCCCTCAAACCCTGTCTACTATACTGTATCTATAATGTCCTTTACCACTTGGCATGGAGCAGATAATTTAACTTAATTGTTGATGGTAAACACTGGGAGAAGACCACCTGCTTTACCCACGTGATTTCCCAAAGTACCTCAGTCCTTGAAATGTACTAAAAGTTCTTGACTTGATGGTATAAGTTCCTAAGTGTACATCATAAAATTTTCTCTTTGCTCACAAAGTATGTTGGAGATGTAGCCTTCTGACTTAAACTTTTTGTTTTCAACTTAATTTGCCCAGCTCAAAGTATAAAACGTGGAACTTTTCTTTTTTTTTCCCCCAGTGCTGTCCTTCTCTGATTTTCTCTTGAACATTAATAGTTAGGCTGACTACCTCACACAGCTGCAGGAATTTAAAAGGGCTTTTTACTCCTATATGCACCTAGGTATTTTCATCTCAAAGCATAAAAAGTCACTGCTAAAACACCTGAATAATACTGACAAAGCTGTTATCCCGGTGTTTTTGAAAAACCACTAACTCCAATCAATCAATCAATCAATCAATCAAGGATTGGTTCTGAATGATTGACTATATGGATATGGAGGACCTCACACGGTAAGCAATGAATAGTTACTGTATATGTATCTACTTGCTATTACTAGCTAGAGTTTAAAGTATAATTTAAAAAAAATTTCAATGTTGACCGTCCTCTCCTTGATTTTTTATTTTATTTTCTGGGTGGGGTATCGATTTATTAAATTGTGGCTGTAACCTAATTAAACCTGTGCATTTTCACATCTGCATACCTCCCAACATGACCCTCTCCAGGAGGGACAAAATGCTCTACTTCTGGACTTTTTTATTACTTTATGATTGTCAGCACCTGTTTTGAACAGGTTACTGGATAAGAAAGGTGTTTCAGCACAGGTGATGGCAATCATAAATTAAGAGGGAAGTCCAGGAGCAGAGCATTGTGTCCCTCCTGGAGAGGGTCATGTCGGGAGGTATGCATCTGTCTATTTACATGTTGGGGTCTATTTACTAGGCCTTGGAGTGTGTTAAGGCGGAGAAAGATAAAGTACCAGACAATCGGCTCCTAATTGCCATGTTACAGGCTATTTTTTTTTTTTTTTAATAAACCCCTTAGGGGGAGATGTACTAAGCTGTGAAAAGAGAGGAGAAGTGATCCAGTGAAGAAGTTGCCCAACCAATCAGCATTGATGTAGCATAATTTTTATACTCTAAAATTATACAAAGCAGCTGACTGGTTGCCATGGGCAACTTCTCCACTGGCTCACTTCTTCACTCTTTTCACTGCTTAGTACATCTCCCCTTAGTGTCTGAGGATGACCGTGATGTTTCTGTGTAAAGAGGTAACGGTTTCCTAAAATGTAGGTGCTTATTGCCGATGTTGTGGGGAGTATGATTATCTGGAGCGGGACTTCTTACCAGCCATGCAGGCAGCTGGTCCCTGAGCGACGTTTTTCATTACCGAAGTGGTTTGGGTTTTGCAGGTATACTGCAGCACTACCCAAATTCAGTAGGAGCCACTGCTGGTTGTTTCTGTAAACTACAGTTCATTTATATTCCAATTTCCTACCGTTTTGTTTTCACTTGTCTAAATAATGTTGTGGTTTCTTTTTTTTTTATTTTGGGTCTGCGTCAAACTGTTAGAACTTGAGTTAAGGTTAGTACTTTACCAAAGGTTCAATAGTCCATGGTATGGACTAAGATTTTCCAATTATTAGTACTAGAAATACATTAAGTACTGGAGTCATATAGACATCATTATGTCGACACCCAATTTTAAGCATATCCCCAACCCTAAAATTTATATTGTCAACAATTCATATGTCGACACTATGCATACTTGCCTACTTTCCTGGACTGGACAGAAGGCTCCCGAAAATCTGTTGCTGCTCCCGCCCTTCTTGAAAAGTGGGCAAGCCTCCTGGAGCTTTCTCCTGTCGCGATTCACGCTGAATCGCATAATCATAGTCATGCCCCTTGTAGTAGATTACCGGTAGTCTTGCCATTGTATACCAGGGACGTGCCCACAATGATGCACTCACAGCCACCACGCCCCCTTACTGCCTCTTATGCCTTGCCTCCTCTGGGGTGCGGGGTGACTCAAGACGCCACCCCGCACCCCAGAGGAGGCAGCCTGAAAGTCGTCAACTATGCACTATGACATTCAACATACTGTAGTGTTGACCTTGTGAACATAATGATCCTGGAGTCTGAGAAATTTCCAAGAAGCTTCACCAGCTGCTTAACGTAAGAGTGGCACCAATAATTTGCATCACATCTACTAGTATTGGTCTCAGGCAGCTTAATTTTTTGGGGCAGTAAAGTTGTGGATCCGTTTAAAATGTAGTGACCATGCTCTAGAACTTCCTTAGTGGTTTTATTGCTAGATCTAATCATGTTTATTGTGTCAATACATTTTCTTTTGTATTGAATACTACTTGCAAAATATATGTGGCAGACTGTGCAAGGGATACGAAGGGCATAAATTAATTTGTCACCTCATGCAGTAGACTGATTGGTTCCCAGCTCAAGTGATCAAGGCCCCCAATTGTCACTCTAGATTATAAGGCTATCAATTCTTCAACATGTGGTTAAATCCAGAGTCGTAACTAGAGTTTATAGACCACTGCAAGAAAATGGATTTGGATATAAATCATTTTTACACCACATTCATGCACTTAACTTGAGAGCTCGTTGTTATTTAGTTACAATACCCTTCGTTAAATAACTAATTTCAATATACTGCCATACCCAGGATTCAAACCTATTACCTGTTGAATTCTAATCAAACACCCTACTCATTTAGCTATGTATTCCTGCATAAAATGTATGAACACTCCATGAAGCTACTGGTACTTTAAAAAATAATCAGCATTGGAATTGAGCAGATCTATGAAGTGTGCAGCCACACAACCAATCTCTTGCAGCCACACACTACATAGATCTGGTCTGCAGCAATGCTGATAATGTTTTCACAAAGTACAAGGTAAGCTTCAAATAGTTAGAATTCTCTAGCTTAGAATTATACACCTTTTTATGTAAGGGCAGATAGCTCAATGAATAAAGGGGCTAATTCAGACCTGATCGCTAGCAGGCGATTTTTGCACTGCTGTGATCAGTTAGTCGCTGCCCACAGGGGGAGTGTATGTTAGCTGTGCAAGTGTGCGAACGCATGTGTAGCAGAGATGTACAAACACATTTTGTGCAGTCTCTGCGCAGCCCAGGACTTACTCAGCCGCTGCGATCACTTCAGCCTGTCCGGGACCGGAATTGATGTCAGGATCCCTCCCTGCAAACGCTTGAACACACCTGCGTTTTTCCAAACACTCCCAGAAAACGGTCAGTTGACACTCACAAACGCCTTTTTCCTGTCAGTCTCCTTGCGAATGCCCGTGCGAATGGATCCTTCGCACAAACCCATCACTGAGCGGCGATCCGCTTTGTACCCATGCGACACGCCTGCGCATTGCAGTGCATGTGCAGTTTAGACCTGATCACCTGCTGTACGAAAACGCAGCCTAGCGATCAGGTCTGAATTACCCCCAGAGTGTCTGACTGCAATCCCACAGGCAATGGGTTTGAATCCCGGGTATGTCAGCATCTTGAAATGTAATCAAGGACAGCATGACTGAATAACAAAGAAATCTCAAGTTGAGTTCTTGAATGTTATGTAAGTATTAGCAACAGAAGGGGAACAGGGTAGGAGACGGGCGGTCAGGAGATACCGGGCTTCAAAAAGAGGGGAAGCTGCAGGTGAAAGTAATTAAAACAGATAATTGACAAGTGCTGCCTACGGTATCCGGTCTCTAGGTCACAATTTTCATACTTAACGATCCACATGGACTACGATTGGGAATAATAACCTGGCCCGCGGCATGGCGAGTGAACACGGTGCACTAATTGAGGTTCCCGGTCACTGTACGGAGAAAACAAGACAATTTTCTTTTTAAAAACTCATGTCGACCTTTTGAGCTGTCGACGTAGAACATGTCGACCTAGAATCCCTGTTGACCTAGACACTGTCGACCTTCCATACCATACCCGAGCCTGCAGCGCTATGTGGCGGTGTCCCCTCTGCACACACCGAGCTACGGCCCTGGTTAAATCACAATAACTATGGCTTGAAGACACCTATACGGGTCTCCTCAAACCTTACCTGTTTGGGGGATTTAAGGACATAGCTGGGAAACTCTGAATTACGGATACCCCCCCCCCCCCCCTTCCCCCCCATCTTCTGTCTTGATAAATGTACAAAGCGGTCCATACTCCGGAAGATTTGGGTGGCAGCTTGTTCAAATATAGCACTACGTAAGTGCCCTGTCATGTGAAGGCAAATTACTAGATTGCACTGTGTGTGGCCAGCTTGGGATAAAGGGGAAAAAAAAAAAAATTCTCTCCCCGAAACGTTGATGTATTAACTACTGTCATGATCGTTTGATTTAAAGTCTGCATTATGAAGACTGGTGAGTGTTCCCATTTTTTGGCTATTATATACATATATAATTTCTAGTGTCATCATGGCCTGATATGAGGAGTTCATCACAACTTTGTTGGACCCTACTGTAAATTAAAGGGCTGAAAATAATGTCTACGGACTTCCGACCATCTGGCTCAGATTCCTTCCAATAGTTCATGTTAGAACGTCATCTTTGTGGGTGTTTGTATATAAATCTGCAATCACGTGCCACTTCTCGGCTAAATAATTGTGTAGTTTGTACGCTCAAAATTGGATGTTCCCTCAAACAATATTTAGCTCCAAAAATTGTCTAGTCCCAAGCATTGCCTGGCACATCTGTCATCCAGGAAATTGAATGGCTGATTGAGTCTGGCTTTGCTGTCATCACTGCAAATTACCTTTCACTATTTTCTAACACACCTGGAATATACTCAGCTGTAGATGTGTGGTTTTGTTTCCTTGATGCATTTTGCGCTGTAAAATGACTGCTACAATTTCCTTAGAAGAACAGTCCGTAAGTGGAGGATTCATGAATAAGTAATGACACCATCACTATGCTTTAGATTTTACAATGCATCTACATTTATAATTGTATAAATGTTCTCCCATGACAGCTATTGAATGGTGTGGGAATCTTTCAGTGCACAATACAATCTCACACTTTTACTTCATGTTATAGACCAGGGGCTTCCAAACCTTTGTCTCTGGGTGCCATACTAAGAAAATGACTTTGTTCCTAAAGCAGAGATTTACAACTAATTCTAACTCGCATTTTAAAAGATGCTACAATTGTCAAGACGCAACCAATGTTGTATTGGGTACCGGAGAGTAAGCAGTAGTTAGGGGAGAGTGGGTAGTGTGTGTGTGTGTGTGTGTGGGGGGGGGGGGGGGGCAGTTATCTGCTATGGTACTGTGCTGATCTCAGTGTTGTGGCGAGATATAATGGGGTGCGAGTTTGTACAAATGTGTGAGTTTAACACTAAACTTGCACATTTTGCAAACTCAACCAATGTAATAGGGTGCGGGAACATGCAAACTCGCACGTCTCCTGCAATCCTAAAACTCGCAATGGCAAAACTCGCATTCAGATGTTTTTTTATTGCAGACATACAATTCGGGAAATGTAACACATACCTAAAACATTACCAAAATCTAAAAACATAAATAAATTCGTTTCTGGCTGGAGAGTTTGACAGAAGCATGCACAGATCAGTGAGATCCGTGCATGCTTCTGTCTGTAAAAGTGTTTAAATAGTAAAAAAAAAAAAAGGGCATGCAGTCCCATCCCCCTTCTCCCCTCCCCCGACCATGACCAGCCCTGGGTTCTTTGAGACGGTCGTGGTTTCAAAATACAGGGGAAAATTTAGTTGGACACCCCCGTATCTTTTACAACCAGCATCGGGCTCCACTAGCGAGGGAGGTAGTGCTGCAGTTTGGGAACACGTATATATTGGTCCTCGTGGCTGCAGCATCAGCCTCCCCACCCAACTAGTCGGCCCTGGCCGGGGTTCCCTGAGGAAGTGGGGTCCACCCTCCTCCAGAGCACCCAAGGGCCCTGGCTGAAGGAGACAGACGCCGGAATTCCGACAGCCGGTGAAATACTGATGACCGGAATCCTGACACTCGCAGGGTATTCCCACTCGTGTGGTGGTGTCTGATGCGCGGCGAGCGCAGCGAGCCCTTGAAGACACTCGCTGCATCGTAGAGGGGATTCTGGCAGACAGGATGCCCCTGTTGGTATAGTGACAGCCGGCATCATGTCTACCGGGATATCATATGTATCCCGTGTGAAGTATGTTTTATTAAAGTTATACTATCAAGGTGTGCGTGTCCTGTGTTTATTTTAACAGGTACCAGCAGGCCCTTGAAGGTGCGCGTTTGTCCCACACGAAAAAAATTGCACCGCATTGCATCCCGCCTATGGGCTGTAACATATGCAGGCTGCATTCACTGTGCCAAACAACCAGACAAAATTGAAATAATGTATTATATATATTTTAGTTATTGGTTCAGTTATTTATGTATATCTGTTCAAGTGATAGAACTAAAGGCCTCTAGGCCCGTACACAAATCGTAAAATGTATTAAGGGTATAAATGCTGGTACAACTCAGAAAATGCTGTTTTCAGAGTTTTGGCTTCATTTCCATATGTACAAAGCTCTGGAATGCGATAAAAGTGCATAAGTTATATGCAGTGATATTATCGCACCATGCCCTGGTTTTTAAGCTACCTAAATTGGTCTTGTGCTTCTCCAGTCCCAAAGAAAAAGAAACTACCAAGAAATTAATAATTTGTATAATTTAGATTGAAGTCATTTATGTAAATATTATTAATCTGGTCAGGCGTGGAATACAAGGATAGGTCCCCACCATTGTGCTAATTGTGGCTCTTATAAGAGCGTGTCTAAAAGAATCTAATAAGTACGGATGGCGTAATGGTTAGCATTACTGCCTCACAGCACTGAGGTCATGGGTTCGATTCCCACCATGGCCCTAACTGTGTGGAGTTTGTATATTCTCCCCGTACTTGTGTGGGTTTCCTCCGGGTGCTCCAGTTTCCTTCCACAATCTAAAAATATACAGGTAGGTTAATTGTCTCCCTACAAAATTAACCCTAGCGTGAATGTGTGTGCGTGTACATGTGATAGGTAATATAGACTGTAAGCTCCACTGGGGCAGGGACTGATGTGAATGGCTAAATATTCTCTGTAAAGCGCTGCGGAATATGTGTGCTATATAAATAACTGGTAATAAATAAATAAATAAATAGTAAACAAAGTAACCACATTGTAAGTAAGGAATGAATGACAAGACATGCAGCGTTATGTTTATGTATGTAGAATGGTGTGCCAGCAATTCCTAAAAATCTTCTTTCCTCCCTTTTGCGTGGACTTGTGCGGTTATTGTCTCTTGACTCAGCTCATTCCTCTAATCCTGTAATAGCTGGTGAGCCCCCTCCTCCCTGGCGCTGGCCCACTCATCCCTCAAACAGCTGATTGATGCTGTAAGGGTGGGAAAAAAAATCCCAACAACGAATCTCTTCTCAGCTCGCTGCTGCATCCCAATCCCACAATGCTTTGCCTTGCTTGCTGCAGTCTTTCAGTACCAGCTCACGGAGGAAAAAAGATGCACTGAATAAATGATTGATGGCCTCGAATCCTATAGGGGACTCCAAACTAATCGATGACCCAGAATTCTATATTTTTCCTCATCTGGTGACGTAGCATCTGCTGTCTTTCTTTATTTTGCTTTATTTCTGTGTACGTCACTGCTGTACCAGAAATCCAGCCTCACTCATGGTTGCAGGCTCTGTGGCAATGGCATGGATACTGTGACTTCCCTCCCTGCCTCTCCCAGCTCTGTGTCTGAAAATCTCTTGTAGCAACAACAGTTATGCTTGATCCTCTGGGATTTTTCATGCCTCGCACCTACAACAGGATTCCTGCTCTGGCTGATTGCGGACTCTAGTATTTGTCTACGACGATGGGTATGTAGTGTTATTTAGGTGACTGCAATTATACAGCATTGTGGTTTTTATGTTACACATATTCATTCACCTGTATGTCTGCTCTGACAGAGGTGGAAGAATGCAGATGCATGTATTGTTAGCTTACTGAACAATGGTCGGAGACCTAGGCAGAAGACCTTAGGACACAATGTAGACATGCGTGAAGCTATTTCACAATAAAATTGACACTTAGTTAATCTTTTTCTAAAATGATATATTCATTATGTATTAGGACAAACAACAAAATGTGTGTTCATCTGTGATTATCACCCCCCTCCCTCTCTTAATTGTCTTGAGCATGGATGCACAGGGGACTCTTGGAAGCCGCCCTGTGCACAACCGCTTGTTGGATGAATGAAGATAGCATCACCCTGCCCTTGGTAGCCTGTCTCCGTGATGTGCCTGGGTGAGAAGCAGGTGGCAGAACACAATTACAATCAATTGGCAGCTCCGCTGCATTCTGCGAGAAGCTGGTGGAATTTCTTTGGTTACATCATGTTATAGTTGTATAGCATAAAGTGTCTGGTATTGCTATTTTTATTGCATTCGTAGTCATTTTTAGCCAATAATATATATGGGCAGAAATTCTAGTGCTGTTCAGGCCTACTCGATTGACCTTTCGCTTACCAATTGCTCATCTGGTGTAGAGGCGGACACTTGTTTAATACTGTTGCTAAGATAATACTGTATGACCGCAGCCATGTCCCTGTTTCAAAAGTACAAGGTAAAACTTGATTTTATGTGATGGAAATTAGGCCTGCCTGCTTGCATTGGTTTTATACTGTACTACTGCTTTAAATTACAGGCCCCATCTCCTCTAAACAGTATAGGAGATAATTTATTTAAAACACAGGCTATATGGTGACTGTGACCTCCCATCCCCCAATTCAGACCTGAAATGCTGAATAGGGGTTAATGTGAAACCATGATGTATGACCATGCATAGCACTGCAGCATAAATTATATTGGCTTTTATTCACCCTTTGGTTACAAATGTGTATAATAGCTTCTACATATACAGTGAGTATAAACCTGGATACATTTCTGCCCCTTCCACTGCCCTTATTTACATGCTAGTGAAATAATTTTGCTGATGTGTTTTTGGTATTGTACTGTTTTTAATGTGTGTTTGTAATGTGATATTGTAATGCATTTGCAGTGGATCTAACCAGAGGTTTAGCTAGGTGTCATGGAGACCGCAGCAAGGGTATGTTTCTGCGCCCTCTCTCCTGTACTGTACCATTTTTGCTTTTGATTAAATTGGCCATTCAATACAATGTGCGTACTTTGAAAATAATCGTTTTGCAATAAAAGAAGAAAAATTTTATCTGGATCGTTTACATTTGTTTTGAATGTTAGTAAATTTGACACTACATGTACCTGGTGATTGGCTAAGGTCATGACAGAGGCTCTCATGTGACCCGCACATTCCACCTGACACAGGGGCGTATCTAGAGAGGAGGAGGCCCGTGTGCAGGCTCTGTTTGGGCCCCCTCTTCTCTAGCTGGCAGCACTGTATCTCTGGGCACTAGGGACCCTAGCTCTGTCCTAGAGCGCATGCGCAGATCTCTGGAAAGATGGTGCGGCAGCCATTTTCACAGTGATTTTCCTACAGCGCATGCATGAAACATTGGGAAAATGGCGCTGCGCCATATTCCCAGTGATTTCTGCAGCGCTGCTGCTGCGCCTCAGGACTCCGGAGGGTAAATAATGGGTGCAGAGTGTGTGGTGTGGGCCCACCCTGGATCCGGGAGCCCGTGTGCACCGCACCCATTATAAATACGCTAGTGATCTGACCAGATCTGTGCAATTGATTCCCACGTGTATTTTGTCCCACCTACCAAAGACCATTCCTTCTGTACATTTTTGTTGAAGGTCCTTCTAATGTTATAATTAGTCTGCAGTACAGTGCTTTTTGCTTGTTAGAAGATCACATGTAAGAGAGTAGGCTGGGATATAATAATATTAAAGTTCACTAATGTTTACACTATTTAACCAGTTCAATGTATTTATTAACTAGCAGTTATTTGTATAGCGCACAGTTATTCTGCAGCAGTTTACAGAGAATGCTACAGTCATTCACATCAGTCCCTGGAGCATATTCGCATACTCGCCCGGAGTGGACCCCATATCTCAGGCCATGCTCCCGACTGTCCGAAAGAGTATTCAAGTCTACCAGAGTATGCCCACGTCTGCCTGGCACCCACCACTTTCCGAGTGAAGTGGGCAGCCATTGGTGCGATTGGTATGAATTACATAATTGTAGTCACGGCCCCCACTTCACAATAGCAGTAATTTCAGCATTGTAGAGTGGGGGGCGGCAGCCAGAAAGTTGGCAGGTATGCCCTGGGGCTTACAATCTTTGTTACCTATCACATGGACACACGTGAATGCTAGGGCCATTTTTCCAGAAGCCGGTTAACCTGTCAGTCATTATGTTTTTGGAGTGTGGGAGAAATCTGGAGCACCCGAAGAAAATTCATACAAGTGCCACAACGATTGGCTATGATTGGGAATTTAAGTCATTGCCTCAGTTCTGTGAGGCAGTAATGCTAACCACTACGCCTTCCATGCTATATCATGTTTCTATTTAAAGTTGTTGTTGTTTTTTTAATGGGTGGGGGGTTGCTTGCTTGCTTGTTAGATGCAGTAGCTGTATTTGGGTATGAAAAATGGTGAACATATTATTTTCTCTTTCTTCGCTGCCCCATTCACTTTTGCACAATCCTTTTTAGCACAATTTTTTTTTTGTGTGGATGCAGATTCAGCTGTGATAGGATATGATGGTACCTCACCCTGGTTTTCTCTATATACCTTGTACTTGTTCTATATTGTCTCAAACTGTAAGTGCTTTTTTCTTGTTTTGCTCATTTGTTTATGTACTCTGTAATGGGCGCAGCGGATCCCTTGTGGCGCCATATAAATAAAGGCTAATAATAATGCAGGGAGTATAGATATACTGTGCACTCTATTGCCCCATACACACTGGGCAATTTTTGCCTGTTTTCTAAGCGATCGGACTACAAATTAAGCACAAATCGTTCTGTGTGTATGCGCCATAGCGATAGCAATGCTCGTCGCTATCGCCAGCTCAGATCATTCAAGCATGCAGGCAATATCTAGTCAGATTGTCTAGCATCTGTATACAGAACGCTTGTTAGCACAGATCGCTCAACACACATCGCTGTGTGTATAGCGGTGCTGAGTAATCTGTGCCAACCTAGATCACTTAGTACACAGGCACAAGTTGCCCCGCATAATAAGCCAGGTTGCAGCTATCCGTGCAGAGGTAGGTCAGAGGTAGATGTTTTAATCCGCTCAGTGGTGTAGAATTAAATTGATGCATGTAAAATAGTGACATGCTTTTGCCAAGCCAAATGAGTTGGACCTTTAAATGAACCCAGCATGTGTAACAGATGGGTCTGAGTAATTCATAAAATGAGTTGTCTTATCCCTCATCTAGTGAATCTTTTGCAGAGATTTATTTCATATATAAGTGGACACCAGCAAAATCAATCTGTGAAACATTTAGATTTCTCCCCATGTTCTGCACACTGATCTGTCCCAGCTCTCACGGGAACTAGCGTGTTCCATACACTGTGACAGTGGCATACATTCTGAAATGTTCTTGATTTTTATTGATACAGGAGGAAATATTAATACTTGTTCTTTGAAAACAAGATTATAATCAACGTACAATGCCAGAAATTTAATGAATGTCTGTTTTGGTACAGTATGAATGATAGTGTGTAATCATTACAATCTAGGTATTAGCTCGTTACTCACTCTAGTACAAATCATGTGATTGTGACATTGCTGGGTATAGTCTTGGAAGCAATGTCATCATATATTCAAAGGTTTCATTTTTGATAAGTAGAAAAATAACGTTTTTTTTTAAGTTTTGTTTCAATTTATGTAAAAATCTGTGAATAGTTTAGCGCCAAACAAACAAAAAGTTGGAGGGCTGACACACACTAGTGTCCTAATCTGGAGCACATATGAGGTATTAAATGGTAAAAAAAAGGTGCCTATAAATATTTACATGTTGATCATATACAGTGTATTTCAATAGATTTACATATTGGTGTCTATTTACTAATATGTCATAATAATTTTCTGCATTGGATAGAAAATCACTGCAATTTTATCAGCAAAAGACCATTCGAGTAGCCAAGTAGCAATAGTGGATACTAAACCGAAACTGTAAGGGTTAACTTGCTGCTTCATTGGACCAACATAAGTAGATGTGCACTTGTCATCGTACCTTTTATGCTCCCTTTCTATGCAAATGTCCCATTTTAATGCTGTATGGTATATCAGTTAACATATTAGAATGCAACATTTGTATTTTAATTATGTATTACAATCATAGTACTATATGTTGGTGGTTGTATTATTTGTCCTTTTTGAGAGTTTATTCTGTGCTCACGCTCATTTGAAAAATATCATGTATAAATGTGGCAGATGTAGCTAACTATGCAGACGTTGATAGGAAAAAAGGGTATATCCACTTTTATTATTTCCAGTTTCTCTTGGTCCTCCTCCTCCTTGGCTAGCAGTTTGACCAGTGTCCTTCAGTCTGCACTTAATTTGACTGGAATATGGGCCTAATTCAGCATAGATCGTTAATCTGAGAAATTGCAGTGGTCTACAAATAGAATGGTGCCGTACCTGACAGAAAACGTCCTGTGCAAATTTGTGAGTGCATTGCAGATCGCTATACACTCGCAGATGCATACGCAAATCCCGGAACGTCAAAGAGTCTTTGCCGCCTGAGCAAATGTGAGTAGGTCTGAGTCTGCCAGTAATCTGTGACTGAGACAGCCTGGAAGTGGTTTGCGCTGACGTCAGAGACCCTCCCCAAAAACGCCTGGGCACGCCTGCATTTTCTCTGACACACCCAGAAAACGTAATGTTTCCGCCCAGAAACGCCGGCTTCCTGTCAGTCAAACCTCGGCTGCATTGCGTTTAGGATCTGTACGCATTTTATGTTGCTATTATCCTACACGCATGTGCAATGCATTCAGTGTACGAGGTAAAATAAATCCTGTGGTGAGCGCAGCAAGCCACCGTGCTTACTAGCGCTTGCCCCTCTGCCGGCATACTGGTGGCCGGGATCCCGCTGTCAGTATACTGACGGTCGGGATCCCAGCCGCCGGGTTTACATACTGATCCCTTATATAATGCTTCATCCTAATGCAATGGACAAAACTCTCACAGGGAACTTCAGAAACTGTGTCCCAATCTACTTGTCAGGGAG
This sequence comes from Pseudophryne corroboree, assembly GCF_028390025.1. Classification (NCBI taxonomy): domain Eukaryota; kingdom Metazoa; phylum Chordata; class Amphibia; order Anura; family Myobatrachidae; genus Pseudophryne; species Pseudophryne corroboree. The sequence goes on along the minus strand of NC_086444.1, from coordinate 977,399,952 downwards.
CTGGATGACCTCTGGGCTAAGGAACCCTATTCCATTACTTTTTCTTTTTAAATGTGGATATCCCAGTAAGGACCATAGAACATGTGCACCATAAATCTGAAATCTTACATTGTTAAAATAACCGCATGACCATTCCATTCACTGTTTTCACTTTGTATAGTTTAGCGTTTATAAATCTACTAATTGCATTCATAGAGTAGCAGAGTCTGAGAATCTTATGTGATGACTTCAGTGTAGATTTACACATCAGGCCAGATTCCAGCCTTACCATGACTAATAGCCTCCATTCTGGCCTTTCCTTCCCAAATGAATACAAAGCAGCACACAAGGGCAATGCTGAGAATACAAATCTCTGCTTTACCTTCATCTTTGCTCAGTGAACCGTAGCAGTCATTGTACGTTCTCTCTACAAGATATCCATTGCAAGAGAACCACTGAACTCTGAGCTGTTACAGCGAAGACAGTCTTGTCTTACATTTCTCCTGTTTTCTGTGAACTGTAACTTTCCATTGGTAAATGCTGGAAAGCTAAAATAAAAACACAGCATCCCCTTTTAAATCTTTTAAAGCAATGATTTAGAGTTCTATGTAAATGGATGTAGTCTTGGTGCACAATTGTCACATTGTGCCTGTGCTCTGCTGGAGTCAGTATATCTGTATATAGTGTAGAATGTACTCTGCTATTAGAAGGCTGATGCAGAGGTGATTATGTACCAGTGCAGTACTGAAAGGGGGTCCAGATGTCATTACTGTTAATGTTGCTTTTGAAAAGCATGTTATTTTGAGATACGTGTACTTTTATATGAATATGTGTTCTCTATGAGACAATACATAAAACGGGTGCACATTTTGAATATGATTATCACATCTTCATTGTGCAAGTTTCTACAGCAACTAACTGTGCAAGTACCTTAAGATGCAGAGGGGCAGATGTATTAAGCCTGGAGAAGTGATAAAGTGAAAGGTGATAACTCACCAGCCAGTCAGCAACTAACTCATTTTTCAAACCCAGCCTGTAACTTGACAGTTAGGAGCTGATTGGCTGGTGCGTTGTCGCCTTCCACTTTATCACTTCTCCAGGCTTAATAAATCTGCTAGATACATTTTAAACTACAGATACAATCATACAAGTGTCCATATGCACAATTTCTCATAGGCAAGCAAGGTATTGGGCCGAGATGTGCGGAAGTCTGTTTTGCGGACAGACCTTGCACCCTTTTGCACTGCACATGCTCCATGGCTGAGCTCATGCGTTTACGAGTGACTCCGACTCATACACATCTTACTTCCAACTCCACTTGCAACTGAATATGTGTAATTGGGCGGCAATGGGGGATTTGCATGTAGACTAATACCCCTTTTACACCACCACCATATAACACGGGTTATTGCACATGAACGTGCTATGCGGTGTAAAAGGGCTGAGTTGGAATACCAGGTCACTCAACCAGGATTATTCCAACTCTGCCCTTTCGGGTAGCTTGCAGGGTTGAACACTGGTTCCACCCAGCAACCTGTGCTGTGTAAAAGGGAAGCCAGGTCACATGGACCCGGCTCCCATTTACAGTGTATGGACAGGCGGCGCTTGGAGATCATGTGACCTCCAAGCGCCGTCCCCGCTGCGTCACCAACCCGGCAATATTCCGGGTTGGAAAGTGCAGTGGGAAAGGGGCCTGAGGCGGGTCGCAGCCGGGTAACACCCATATCAAGCTCTCAGCTGCAACCCGCCTTGTTGGTATAAAAGCGGTGTAAGTTTAGTGAGGGAGTGCAGACAGAATGGCATGCTGTGTTGTGCCTTGTACCACGTATAGGGTTGGTGCAGTAACACAGGTACTTATAATTTGTCATATTGGCCCTCATTCCAAGTTGTTCGCTCGCTAGCTGCTTTTAGCAGCATTGCACACGCTAGGCCGCCGCCCTCTGGGAGTGTATCTTTGCTTAGCAGAATAGCGAACGAAAGATTAGCAGAACTGCTACTAAATAATTATTTGCAGTTTCTGAGTAGCTCCAGACCTACTCACAGATTACGATCAGCTCAGTCCGTTTAGTTCCTGGTTTGACGTCACAAACACGCCCTGCGTTCGGCCAGCCACTCCCCCGTTTCTCCAGACACTCCCGCGTTTTTCCCTGACACCTGCATTTTTTAGCACACGCCCGGAAAACGCTCAGTTACCACCCAGAAACGCCCGTTTCCTGTCAATCATTCACCGATCAGCAGTGCGACTGAAAAGCGCCGCAGAATCCACAGCAAAACTGCTAAGTTTTTAGTTAAATAACTAAGCACATGCGCCTTGCGTGCCTTGCGCAATTAGCAACAAATCGCAGCATAGCGAAAATCGGCAACGAGTGAACAACTCGGAATGACCACCAATGGCCAATATTTGCATTTAGATCTGAGCACTCAGTGTGCGTACAACAGCAGCTGTCTTGCATACAAGTCTGAATCAGCCTCATTCTGTTCATCTCTCCTTCATCTCTATTCAGTAATAAGAGAGGAGCTTTTCCAAATGTAGAGAGCACTTATCCATGTACCAGTAATTTAACTGATTTTTGGCTGAAAACTTTAGGGATCTCTTTGTTTGGTACTTGGAGTGTCCTGTTTACTTTGCTGGCATTAAATGAGGTAATCGCTTAAGCATGATCACAAACATTCATCTTTCTCGCTCACTGAATGTCTGGTATGTTTGGGTCATCAGATTTTGCTGAACAAGTGTTGTGACAAAATGTGTATTCATGGCATTGTGACAAATGAATGTGTTATACTGTATCTCTCACTATATCGTGTTGTCTTTGGTGTGTTCTTTTCTGCAGTCACTGCTCACCTTGAGTTTGTATTGTACTCAGTGTACTTTATGAATTGGCTGAATGCACTTTAAAGTAATGTACCATGGGCAGTGTCGGACTGGGGCATGAGGGGCCCACCGGGCAATTAAGTGGTAGGGGGTCCATGATTAGGGGTGTGGCTAATCTACATAGGGGGGGGGGGTCCAATTACCATCTTGGTTTGCCTAACCAGTAGAGTGCATTGGCTGGGCACCTTGATAAATATATACATTAAATACTACTAGTGCATCCATGACACTGTACCAGAAAGTCACTGTAGAAAATACACCATAGTCCTGTGCAGTATAGTTTAACATATATTTATAATGTATAATTCAAGTGAACAGTCTGGAACCAGATCCCTAGATGAGGAGTAGGGCCCATCGGTGGTTTCCCCTGTATCCCTGTGGGCCAGTCCAACCCTGACCATGGGTAAATAATATGCTACCCTATGTACTGTATGTACCATATAAATATATTGTAATGTAATATTGGCAAGTGAAGTCCTTGTATTACTGAAGCCAATGAGCCTCCTGAATATGGGTATTAATCCTATATCTACTAATTGCAATATTATTTAACAGGAATCTGTTTGGACAGTGATGGGCCTAGCTTTACTAAGGTGCTGTAAATGTACTCTACCTTTTTGACAAAGTGATCTATTTATTAAAGCTAAGGCTATGTGGAGACAAATATTTTTGCAAGATTTTTACAATTGGGTCATTTTAAGAGATACCTAACGTGATATCAAAAAGGTTTATGTTCTGGGAAAATGACCAACTTCTAGAAAGCTTAGCTTATTGGACCTTGGCCCCGATAGTGGCTAACACTATCTGGCATTATCTATGAGAAGAGAATCGCCGGAGGGAGATTAGTAAATCCCTCCCTGGCAGCCTCCAATATCCTCTCCCGGCTGTACGGAAAATGATACCACACATGCACTGCCTTATGTCTGTACATGTGCAGTGTCCGATCAGGCAGTGATGGGATTCACTTTACTGCAACACTCTGCGCCAGGACTGTTTCCTCACGGAGACGCTGTCCTGCCAAGGATTTTATTTTTTAATATTGACCTACAAAAGCATTTCTTACTGCCACAGTATGCTGCTATAAGACATTATATTCTATGTGGCTGCCACTGCCACCAATAATAATAATAATAAACCTCACAGCTGAGCCAGAAGCAGCAGGACAACAAAAGTTGAGTACAAAGTAACTTGAAGTAATCCCTAATGGTTTGTAGCCACATAAGGATAACATAATGGGGTGATCTCCTGTTGGCTGGTAATAGTCGCAACTGTGTAAACAAAAGCATTTGTTGCTTTTTTAAAATATTTTCAAGTAATTTTTTTTCTTATTTCTTCATTGTATTATTTATTTATCTTTCTTCTTTATAAAATCTGTAACTGAAGTCTAAAGGTGGGTACACACTAGGCGATGTGCTCTGTGAGCGACATCGCATAGTGTGTCCTCGGGCCGAGCTGCCCAACGGCGGACATACACACTGTGCGATATTGCTAGTGATATCGCACAGTGACGTCATGCCGCGGCCGGCCAGAGCATGCGGCTTTAGACGATGAGTCCAAATTGAGTCGCATGTACGACCAAAACCAAGGGTCATTAACGTCCTGCAGTGACGCGCATCGCTCATCGTTTACAGCGTACACACTAGTCAATATAGTAAACAATGTAGCTCAGGAAGGGCCAAAATGAGCTATGTCGTTTACTATATTGACTAGTGTGTACGAGCCAGTGTAGCAAATCTAGTAATGGCACCTCTAATCTCTTTCAGTCAGTTTCCTACAGACCTAGTGAACGGCACACTCTTACCTCCTCCAGTCAGTCTCCTGCACACTCCTAGTGAACGGCACCTCTTACCTGCACAGACCTAGTGAGCGGCACACCCTCACCTCTTCCAGTCAGTCTCCTGCATAGACCTAGTGAGCGAACACCCTGACCTCTTCCTGTCAGTCTCCTGCACAGACCTAGTGAGTGGCATACCCTCACCTCTTTTAGTCAGTCTCCTGCACAGAACCATTGAGTTGCACACCCTCGCCTCTTCCAGTCAGTTTCCTGCACATATCTAGTGAGCGCACACCCTCACCTCTTCCAGGGTTGATTCTATATCGGAGTAGGAGAAGGGACCTTCTGACGTACCTAGGGGAGGAGACACGTCACCAGGGGGAGAAGCTACGGGCGAACAGGGTACCCAAAAAGTACCCTCGCGGGCTCGCTTCGGGCACGCTCCGCTCCGCTTCACTCGCCACCTGATTACTGGCGTGGAAAGTAGACGAACTATCCCGCTGGCATAACTCCTCCCCCTTGTGTTGTGGCTCCTCCCCTGACGGAAAAGGTCCCTTAGCCCACTTGATTCTAGCATCTACCCCTCTTCCAGTCCGTTTACTGCACAGACCTAGTGAGTGGCACACCCTCACCTCTTCCAGTCCATTTACTGTACAGACCTAGTGAGTGGCACACCCTCACTTCTACCAGTCTCCTGCACCGAAACAGTGAGCGCACACCATCACCTCTTCCAGTCAGTCTCCTGCACAGACCTAGTGAGCGGCACACCCTCACCTCTTCCAGTCAGTCTCCTGCACAGACCTAGTGAGCGGCACACCCTCACCTCTTCCAGTCAGTCTCCTGCACAGACCTAGTGAGCGCACACCCTCACCTCTTCCAGTCAGTCTCCTGCACAGACCAATACCCCTTTTACACCACCTGAAATATCCCGGGATTTTGCACAGGAGCGCGCAAAATCCTGGGACTTCAGGCGGTGTAAAAGGGTCCTTCTCCTAAACCCCGGGTTCACTTTCCCGGGAATCCAACATGGCAAATACGGAGGGTTGGACACGGGAAAGACCCGGGAAGGAGGCGGTGTAAATGGGTAAGCCGGGTCAGCCGACTCGGCACCCATTTACAGCATGGCAAAACCTCCCGTACCGCAGTGTCCGGTGGGCGGTCGGGAGGCTGGGGGTCACGGCGCGCGCTGTCTATGCAGACAGCGTGCGTCGTGCTGGTTGCCATGCTGCGGCTGGAGACAATGGCACATGCTGTCTATGCGGACAGCAGCGCCATGTCTGGTGTCTGGAAGCGCCGGAGGCTGGGGGCAGCAGAGCAGCTTCCAGATTGCTGTGCTTGCCACCGGCGAGACGCTCCGGAGTCCCGATCTGCAGTGTGGACCGGAGCTTGGAGATGATATCATCTCTAAGCGCCAGCCCACAAGACACTGCACCCGGGTGCAGTGTAAACTGTGCCGATCCGGGAATATCCCGGATCGGCACTGCAGTGTACATGGGGGGAGTCCCGGGTCTGACCCGGCTTGGAACCGTGTTCCAAATCCTGGGTCAGACCCGGGATTTTGGTGTAAAAGGGGTACTAGTGAGCGGCACACCCTCACCTCTTCCAGTCCGTTTACTGCACAGACCTAGTGAGCGCACACCCTCACCTCTTCCAGTCCGTTTGCTGCACAGACCTAGTGAGCGCACACCTTCACCTCTACCGGTCAGTCTCCTGCACAGACCTAGTGAGTGGCATACCCTCACCTCTTCCAGTCAGTCTCCTTCACATAACCATTGATTTGCACACCCTCGCCTCTTCCAGTCAGTTTCCTGCACATATCTAGTGAGCGCACACCCTCACCTCTTCCAGTCCGTTTACTGCACAGACCTAGTGAGCGCACACCCTCACCTCTTCCAGTCCGTTTGCTGCACAGACCTAGTGAGCGCACACCCTCACCTCTTCCAGTCAGTCTCCTGCACAGACCTAGTGAGCGCACACCCTCACCTCTTCCAGTCAGTCTCCTGCACATATCTAGTGAGCGCACACCCTCACCTCTTCCAGTCCGTTTGCTGCACAGACCTAGTGAGCGCACACCCTCACCTCTTCCAGTCCGTTTACTGCACAGACCTAGTGAGCGCACACCCTCACCTCTTCCAGTCCGTTTACTGCACAGACCTAGTGAGCGCACACCCTCACCTCTTCCAGTCAGTCTCCTGCACAGACCTAGTGAGCGCACACCCTCACCTCTTCCAGTCCGTTTACTGCACAGACCTAGTGAGCGCATACCCTCACCTCTTCCAGTCAGTCTCCTTCACATAACCATTGATTTGCACACCCTCGCCTCTTCCAGTCAGTTTCCTGCACATATCTAGTGAGCGCACACCCTCACCTCTTCCAGTCCGTTTGCTGCACAGACCTAGTGAGCGCACACCCTCACCTCTTCCAGTCCGTTTGCTGCACATATCTAGTGAGCGCACACCCTCACCTCTTCCAGTCCGTTTACTGCACAGACCTAGTGAGCGCACACCCTCACCTCTTCCAGTCCGTTTACTGCACAGACCTAGTGAGCGCACACCCTCACCTCTTCCAGTCAGTCTCCTGCACAGACCTAGTGAGCGCACACCCTCACCTCTTCCAGTCAGTCTCCTGCACATATCTAGTGAGCGCACACCCTCACCTCTTCCAGTCCGTTTGCTGCACAGACCTAGTGAGCGCACACCCTCACCTCTTCCAGTCCGTTTACTGCACATATCTAGTGAGCGCACACCCTCACCTCTTCCAGTCCGTTTGCTGCACAGACCTAGTGCGCGCACACCCTCACCTCTTCCAGTCCGTTTACTGCACAGACCTAGTGAGTGCACACCCTCACCTCTTCCAGTCAGTCTCCTGCACAGACCTAGTGAGCGCACACCCTCACCTCTTCCAGTCAGTCTCCTGCACATATCTAGTGAGCGCACACCCTCACCTCTTCCAGTCCGTTTGCTGCACAGACCTAGTGAGCGCACACCCTCACCTCTTCCAGTCCGTTTACTGCACAGACCTAGTGAGCGCACACCCTCACCTCTTCAAGTCAGTCTCCTGCACAGACCTAGTGAGCGCACACCCTCACCTCTTCCAGTCCGTTTACTGCACAGACCTAGTGAGCGCATACCCTCACCTCTTCCAGTCAGTCTCCTTCACATAACCATTGATTTGCACACCCTCGCCTCTTCCAGTCAGTTTCCTGCACATATCTAGTGAGCGCACACCCTCACCTCTTCCAGTCAGTTTCCTGCACATATCTAGTGAGCGCACACCCTCACCTCTTCCAGTCAGTTTCCTGCACATATCTAGTGAGCGCACACCCTCACCTCTTCCAGTCCGTTTACTGCACATATCTAGTGAGCGCACACCCTCACCTCTTCCAGTCAGTTTCCTGCACATATCTAGTGAGCGCACACCCTCACCTCTTCCAGTCAGTTTCCTGCACATATCTAGTGAGCGCACACCCTCACCTCTTCCAGTCAGTTTCCTGCACATATCTAGTGAGCGCACACCCTCACCTCTTCCAGTCCGTTTACTGCAGTGACCTAGTGAGTGGCACACCCTCACCTCTTCCAGTCAGTCTCCTGCACAGACCTAGTAATGGCACCTCTTACCTCTTCCAGTCAGTTTCCTGCATAGAACCAGTGAGTGGCACACCCTCACCTTTTCCAGTCCGTTTTGTTTAGGGAGCTAAACAGCTTTTTTTTTTGTTTGTTAACAACAAATCTGCCTAAAAAGGATTTTATATTTCGGGATGCCTGCTGTCAATATCCCGTCAGCGGCATCCTGCCTGCCAAAATGGCAGCAGCGGGGCGAGCGATAAAAGTTCCCTTGCAGGCTCATGGACACCCACGAGTGGGAATAACACTGTTGCGCCGGGATTCTGGCTGGCGGTAATGTCGGCTGTCGGGATTCCATCGTCTATATCCTGACAGCCGAGATACCGCCAGCCTGTAAATTACTTGCATCCCCAACAGAAATTCTATTTCATCAGGCAATAATAATAAATATGCACCTTTAAGTACAGCTGTGTTGGTGGCGTTCACAATAAAGAATTACATTTTAGAAAAGAGTGCTTTGGTGTCTAAATTTGTTTTCTTCCTGGTTAATATTGAAAATGTAATTCCTGTTTGTAAAATGTACCGATTCTTATTTATAACTAGATTAAGAAAAAATAAATGTTAATGGCACAACATTTGCAAGCAGTATTGTCCTTTCCCACTAGAAAATGTCTGCAATAATACTCTACTTCACATGAATGCGATTTGCTTAATAATTGTAAATGTTAGATTGTTCTAAGTCTAAAAAAATGCGGTTCTGCAGTTTTGATCTGTGGGTTACATACAGCATGACTACCTCCGTTGTGGGCATACTTTCTCAGAGCAAGTTGGTATTTAGATAACAATGTACATCTGTTTGTTATTTTCCAACATTACTTGTATTTTCCATGGAAATGCCTTTTCATCTTTCCAAGCCTGCGTGGCCTCATCCAGGGTTTGAATCTTTTTTTGTGGTGCTGTGTAACTGGTTTTTGAGTCAGTATGTCACAGATTAGCTGGAAGGATCCTCACACAGGGCAGCCTATGCTGCCTACAGAATCTCATTCACATGTTTGAGGTTACTCTAAAGGCTATTTAGTAAGAATAATTAGCAGTTTGTACAAATGTCATAATACAGAATATAGGAATGTGGAGCGAGGACAATTCCTATGTGATATACAGGTTACTTGAATTTCAAAAAAACTGAAGTGAAGTTAGAATCAATCCCATTTGGAATGTCATTTTGTTCAACAGTACAGTGTGATAGAGTACTTTCTTCTAGCATATCACAAACTGCTAAATTCATATCACACCGCAATTAAAAAAAACAAACTTATCAATTAGGAGGTAGGCATGACTGCTACAAATGTGTTGAGTGTATCTATGGGGTCTGTTTATCAACAGGTGATAGCTTTGCATGTCAAGACAAAAATATTTTTGTTCATATTTACATTTTTTTTTTTTTTTTTTACTACTACTACTATTATTATTACCAGTTATTTATGTAGCGCACACATATTCCGCAGCGCTTTACAGAGAATACTTAGCCATTCACATCAGACCCCGGCCCATTGAGCTTACAATCTATATTCCCTACCACATGTACAAGCAGACACATTAACGCTAGGGTTAATTTTGTTGGAAGCCAATTAACCTACCAGTATATTTTTGGATTGTGGGAGGAAACCGGAGCACCGGGAGGAAACCTACGCAAGCACGGGGAGGATATACAAACTCCACACAGTTAGGCCATGGTGGGAATTGAGCCCATGACCTCGGTGCTGTGAGGCAGTAATGCTAACAATTACACTATTAATGCTGCCCTAATTTTTTTTTTTTTTTTATTAGTGCAAATAAAAGCCCCAACAGCTGTTTTGAGTACTACTCGGCTACCTCGGCGTGATTTTATTAATAAAAATCAGTCCTAGCAGTAAATAAAATGTTTTGAACTGCACTTTTACATTAACAATCAGCAAATTACCAGCTGTTTTATATTGTACTGTATGGGTGTAGAGAAAGCGTGAGGGACATTGGAGGTTGAGGGCTGGGAGTTATAAAGGGGGATGGTGGTGAGGTCCTGAAAGAGGGATTGTGAGGTAATGACAGCAAAGGTGCAGTGGGCGTGTAGGGGAGGATTTCTATAACGTCACGTCATGTGGAACTATTTTGTTAGTTTTCATGTTGATCACACAAGCCTGATCCCCAGTGAACACACATTCTACAGCATAACTGTGTATTTGGCCTGGACAGTTAATGCAGTGCTGGCCAGTCACACCTTTCATTTGTAAACCGTTAAATGAGCTGCTGAAAGATACACTCCTGCAGCAGCAGAAGAGTCTCCGGCAGTCTGCTCCTGGTTTCTCTACATGCCTGTTCTGTAGTTGTCAGACATAAGTTCAATTCAGCTGTCTACGCCGGTGACATTTCTGCTGTTTTTCCAAAAATATATTGAAATTTGTCATTAATGAACAGTGTTACATGCAGTTACCTTGGGTCTGGTGCAAATGACACCTATGCCAATTTGTGTAGTGTAAAGTTTTCTACGCATGTCCAGAAACTTTGCCACACACATATCTAACTATATAGATTTGCATATTGCTGCGTCTGAAGAGACTGGATAGGGAAGAGAAGGTGTGTTTTAAGGTAGCATGAATACAATCAGGGGAGTGGTGTTTTGGAACACGGATGCGTATACAGATGCAGAATGGTACATGGATGCGTGTACAGATGCAGAATGGTACATGGATGAGTATACAGATGCAGACTGGTTCTTGGATGCGTATACAGATGCAGACTGGTTCATAGATGCGTATACAGATGCAGAATGGTACATGGATGCGTATACAGATGCAGAGTGGTACATGGATGCGTATACAGATGCAGAATGGTACATGGATGCGTATACAGATGCAGACTGGTTCATAGATGCGTATACAGATGCAGAATGGTACATGGATGAGTATACAGATGCAGACTGGTACATGGATGCGTATACAAATGTAGACTGATACATGGATGTGTGTACAGATGCAGAATGGTACATGGATGAGTATACAGATGCAGACTGGTTCATGGATGCGTATACAGATGCAGACTGGTTCATGGATGCGTATACAGATGCAGAATGGTACATGGATGCGTATACAGATGCAGAATGGTACATGGATGAGTATACAGATGCAGACTGATACATGGATGCGTATACGGATGCAGAATGGTACATGGATGAGTATACAGATGCAGAATGGAACATGGATACGCATACAGATGCAGGCTGGTTCTTGGATGCGTATACAGATGCATATTGGTTGATGGAGCGCTGAATCTGATTCAAGTGAACAGTGATTTTGGTGACAGTCGATACCAGTAGTAGCAAATTACTTGTGATTGCTGATTGAATATGCACTGCTGAAGCAGATCGGTGCTTTATTTGTTTACTCATACATATATTATGTTTTGTACTCAAGATGTAAGGGGGGTACACACGCAGCAATGTGTGCTTAAATTCTAAGCAATCTGACTAGATTGCTTATAAAAGAAGCACACATCTCTACGTGTGTTTGCCCCACAGCGATAGTGATACGTGGCCACGCGCGTCACTATCACTGACTTTAGATTGGCCTGCATGCGCTGAGTGCTGAGCGGGAGTAGAGATGAGTGCTGAGCGTTCTGTGATAGATCGCTCAGCACACATCTCCCCATGTGTACCCCCCTGTAGCGATGTATCTGTTGTGTTATGTAATTTAAAGCAAAACTAATGGATAAAAACATGGGTATAAGTGTATGTGTAGTAGGCCTAATGTAACCAGGCGGATCTTACTACAGCTGCAGGCAGATCTTACTGCAAGCTGATCTAGCGGCACTTTTAGAGTGTGCCTGTGACCTGGAATATGACTGCATACGCCACTGCATCAGCCACATGGTCATGCCTCATATGTGTGTAGTTTGTAGTTTCTCCCAAATGTTTGGATAGATATCCTCCAGGTGCTCTGCCTTGCTCCCATACTCTGAATACATACAGACAGGCTATTTTAGCTTCTGACAACACAAATGAACCCTAGTGTGTGTGTGTGCGTGTGCGATGTAACAGGGAATATAGACAGTCCGCTCCACTGGGTCAGGGACAGATGTGAATGACAGAAATCAATATTCTCTGTAAAGCGCTGCAGAATATGTGTGTGCCATATAGATAATATATAATAATAACAATAGTGAATGCAGGAGTCCTTTGTGAAATGTCATGCTCTAATCAGTTATTTAATAGCATGATTTAATGAGTGAGAAATCTAAATAGGCCTATAAGAACGAAATATTTTTCAGACCTATTTATTAACATTTATTTAGCTAGTGCCAGCATACTCCGTAGCACTTTTCAATTGATAACAAATTTGGATTTTTGCTTTTATTTTCCCTACTTTGCATTAATGTCTGTTGAGAGGTTTGTTCTCGCTAAAAAAGTGCTTAAAGCAATGCTGTAAATGATCCACTCTCTCTGGGTCTTTTCTTATTCACAGATTCAGTATTTAGCTTTTCAGAGCAGAGCAGCCTATGACCGAGATTGCAGGCTCTGCCGTGACTATGGTGTTAGGCATGTTATACTGTATGATAGTGTGCCTCTTGCTCACCTGCACAATGCAAATATGTACTAAAAATAAACCCTCCAGTGTTAAATGAACATAGCATGACTTGTCAGCAGGAAGTATCTGCTTACTTTGCAAGAACAGTGATTTGCATTATGAATATGGCTTACTTGACTTTGGTTCTAGTAGAGTTAAGGGGTTAGATAAAATGAGTGTGAGCATCCCTTCTTCTGTAGTAACAGATGGCATTCCTGCATAGTTTTTAGAATGATTAACACTTTTTGGTTTTGACAGACAGTATGGGGGGAATTCCATTAGCCGTGACAACCCGTTTTCACGGTAAAAACAGATTTTATCGCGATAAGGCCCTATTCAATTGTCTGTGATAAGTTTCCAATAATTCTCCATAGGATTTACCACAAATTTCACTTCACCACCTCTGAGCAGGTGATAAACTTGGGGAAAATACCTATTTTAAGGTAAAAATGTCTGGGTTTGGTTCAGAACTCCTGGGGCACCTCAATGAATGACTAATTAATCTGAGGTTTTTAATTATTTTAAATTGGCCTGGGTAAATAAAATGCAAGGTGATGGAAATTGGAGTACAGGGTATGGAATAGGTATATTGGGGTACTTTATGAGTGGGATGAGTGTTTATAGGCTTGCAGGTGGGAGTAATTATTTTTTTGTTTGGTGGGGGTTCCAGAAGTTGTTTTTTTTATAGAGTCTTAAAATTAGGCAAAAATATACTTGTAGACATTTTTATGTACCCCCAATTTAATTTGAGCATTTGTTATGCGGAAAAATATGCATATAACAGCCATTTCATACATTTGTGTACCCCAAATATTTATATTATGACCACTAATAGACTTCTATACTGTTTCCCTATCTTAGTTTGTCTTTTTGGGGGGTCCAGGCAGATTTCCCCACTTTCTCCTACAGTTTTCTCGGTTTTGATAGCAAGAATTATTGTAAGTATCCGTTTTCGCAAATTTGCAATAGGATAGGTCAAATTGTGGGATTGCGTAAGCCACTTGTCAATGTAATGTTTTGCCGTTGTCCGCAAAAAGTCTGATCATGGTAAATTATCATATTATCACGGCTAATTGAATTCCTCACTAATTCTAATACTCTGTAGGAAGAAGTAGATATATAGGCTATGTTTGGTGTGCTATGAATACAAGCATTTTTACCTAGGAAATTAATTCTTAATATTTGAATATTTATGCAGAGTTTTGCATTTGAAATAATGTAATAATATCTGCTACAATGTTCTGTTCTTGTTTTTTAATGTGTTCACAGTACACCTTTGCAAAGTAAACTCTGTTTTTTGTTCAACATCGTTTTTTTACCTCCCTGTTTTAGTGTGCAAGGTGGAAGGGAACCTAACCCACATGTCAGTGGTCTAGGATGGCCAGTGAAGGCTCCAGTATCCCTAGCCCTGTGGTGCGTCAGATTGACAAGCAGTTTCTGATCTGCAGCATATGCCTTGATCGATACAAAAATCCCAAAGTACTTCCCTGCCTGCACACATTCTGTGAGAGGTGAGTTGGCTTAGTCTTCATTACTGTATGATTAAAATGTGTTTTAATAACTTTTAGCAGCACTGTGTATTTTTCTAGATTCCAGTTGAATCAAAATAATAATGTAACCATTAAAGTAAAAAAATAAAAAAAATGAAAAATGGGAAAGTGTATTCCTGTAATTTGTAGACTATAAAATAACGTTAGACATTCTGTTAAAGCAGATGCTTATGATGGTTTTATTATCAATTTAACATTTTTCTTAATCACTTCACTGGGAAATAGATATATATTTTGTTCACAAATTCACTATTTACTAATATTCTAGCAAAAAAAGATGCCTAAAGGGTGTGTAACACCTGTATCATTATCCCAAGACCCCTGTAGCATTACCTTTTGTAGATTTCTCTGTAGCAAATTTCCCATTGTCCTACCACCTTCTAGTGTTGATGCCCCTACAGCATTATTCCTCCCAATCAGGACCATCTGCACGTATAGACACACTGGGCAGCTGCCCAGGGCCCCACAATTCTAGGGTCCTCTGAGCAGGGGCAGGCGGTGGTAACACAATCAAAGTAGCGAGTCAGCATTCTCTATCTGCCTCCCAGCCTGCAGCCAGACAGTAAATGCCTGTCAGCATGCTAATTGTTGGATGGCTGGAGCTATTCACCAGAGTGCTAACAGCCATTCACTGTATGGAAGCATTTGGAGAGAAGGCATGGGAACGCCAGGGGCGTTGCTTTGCCCAGGGCCCACAATGCTGTTAAAACAGCCCTGCTCCCACCCCTGTTGCTAATTCCCATCAGCCTTGTAACATCATCATCCGCACCAGCAGCAAGAGATCCCTCTGTGGATTACCACCACCCAACCAGTGGTAATAGATTCCCCAGTGGCACTATCCCCCTCCCCCCCCCCTCCCAGGTTCATAGGTTCCCATTGAAGAATTGTATTCCATCACCCCACCCCCATAACAATAAAACTCATGACTCCCACAGTTGCAATAAGCCCTTCAGTGGTACTAATCCCCACCCCCCGCATTGGCTATAGATCCCCCTGTGGCACTTCTTCATCCCGCTCGTGCGGCGCAGTTCTCAGAGGTGGCTGAGCATCAGCTCCCCAGCTGCTCTCTGCACTCTCGGCACAGAATTTCTGGAAATATCTACATAAAGATTGCTTTTGAAGTAGATGCGCTCTGGAATGCTGTTTGTACAACGTTCTGTGACACAAAATGGGCGTGTGATGTCGGCAGTCACAGGCCACTACATCACAGCGCAGGGGCGAACCAGTAGGAAGAAATCACTTCTACACATGAGTAATATGTGAGGAATTTATATGTACAATTCATTATATTCTTGTAATTTTTCTAAAAAGATCATATAAACATTTTTATCCAATAGGAATTATATTAATTGCAGATGTTTTTCTTTGCAAATGCTGGGGGCAGAAATAATGCAGATGCGCTCCCAGGGGGTACCCAGGTGGAAATGATTGAGAACCACTGAAATAGGACATTGGACCTAATTCTGAGTTGATCGCAGCAGGAAATTTGTTAGCAGTTGGGCAAAACCATGTGCACTGCAGGTGGGGCAGATATAACATGTGCAGAGAGTTAGATTTGGGTGGGGTGTTTTCAAACTGAAATCTAAATTGCAGTGTAAAAATAAAGCAGCCAGTATTTACCCTGCACAGAAACAAAATAACCCACCCAAATCTAACTCTCTCTGCAAATGTTATATCTGCCACACCTGCAGTGCACATGGTTTTGCCCAACTGCTAACAAACTTGCTGCTGTGATCAACTCAGAATTACCCCCATAGTTTACAATAGCTTAAACTTCCCGAGAGCAAGAATTCATATAAAACTATGCACAAGTGTTCAGTTCAGTTTATAGCATTCTACAGTAGTGTTTCAAGGGTATGGGTCATTAGGTCGACCACACTTAGGTCGACAGTCATTAGGTCGACCACTATTGGTCGACATGGTCACTAGGTTGATATGAACAAGGTCAACATGGAAAAAGGTCGACATGATATTTTTGTAAACTTTTTTTTTTTTGTGTCGTTCTCTTCGTAAAGTGACGGGGAACCCCAATTAGTGCACCATTTGACCTCGCAAGGCTCGCTTCGCTCGCCATGCTTCGGGCAAGGTGCCTCGCTCCACTACCGTTGCGCCCGGCACAAGTTACTATTCCCAATTGTAGTCCACGTGGATCATAAAGTATGAAAAAGTAAAAATAAAGTGAGAGACTCATGTCAATCTAGTGACCATGTCGACATAGTGACCATGTCGACCTAATGCATGTCGGCCAGTAGTGGTTGACCTAATGACCATATCCCGTGTTTCAATATGAGATGATTAATTTGATCTTGGATCATGGTGGTTTTCATCAGAAACTAAATAACATTTTTCATATATTGCACAGAAATCTACCACCCTGCTGATGCCAATTGGCACTGATACATGGATTACAGTAGTTCTTATATACAAATGCCCTTTCAATGTTTAGCTCATATTCAGGACTTCCAAGCAAATCATACATGTCAACCTACTGACCCAAGATCTTGCATCTTGACCTACCTTTGTAGCAATGTATGTATGTTAATTTCCTACATGTATTGTCTACATTTGTCACACATTTTAACGTTTGACACTTTATAATTCATTTTTATGAACTTCTCATTGGCCTATGTAAAAACAATCCTCCCCCCCATTATTATGCTCAATGGTTGCCTCAAATGGAAGTGTCCTGCCTCTGCTATAAAAGTGTCTGAGCCTATATATTTTCCCTGATTCTATAACAGTCACCGTATCTATTCTGTGACATTGCAGGTGTTTGCAGAACTACATACCGGCTCACAGCCTGACACTCTCTTGTCCAGTCTGCCGTCAGACCTCTATTCTCCCCGAGAAAGGGGTGTCTGCGCTACAGAACAACTTCTTCATCACTAACCTGATGGACGTGCTGCAGAGGAGCCCAGATAATGGCATTGAGGAGTCATCCATCCTGGAGACTGTGAATGCTGTCGCTGCTGGAAAACCTTTGTCATGTCCTAATCATGATGGAAATGTAAGAAGATAAGATGATTAGTGGAATTGCTAATTATTTTCATGTAACATATTTGGTAAATCATTCCTCTAAACTGATAAATGCATTCCTATAATGTGGTGAATGTAAATGACATTGTTATAATTCCTGACAACAGTAATAAGCTGTTTGAGAGTGACAGAGCCAGCCCTAACCTATATGATGTCCTAGGCAAGTTTTTGGCTGGTGCCCCCTAGCACTGCCGCTAGTTCCACCTCTGACCCTGCAACCCATTTTTTGCCAAAAAGTTGGGCGCCTTTTTGCCAAAAATGCATCTTATTTGCATTCCTATGTGGCTAGGATGCAGAAGCAGCTTTGCTGATTAAAATGATATGTGGCATGCCTATATTCTGTGTGTGACTGTGGCTGTATCTGCATACGAACAGCTATGTTACACTGATTTCCAGGAATACACTGTAACGTAGCATTTCGTATGCAGATACAGACGCAGTCACACACACAATATAGGCATGCCGCAAGTCATTTTAATCAGCAGAAGCTGCTTGTGCCCCTAGGCATTCCAAATGCCCTAGGCATTTGCCTAGTTTGCCTATGCCTAGGACCGGCTCTGGAGAGTGATGCTTGGAGGTATGTACACTCTGTGGGTGTGATAGTCACTGGGGAAATATATGGGCCTGATTCTGAGTCGCACACAATGCTGATCCTGTAGGGTGCATGCGTTCTACTGTGTGTACGCACAAAGGCGCAGCACAGTATCAGAAATGTATTGGACATGTGCTTGGTATTTGTGGCACTGGCTATTCACATGTGCAGCAATGGTCCTTTTTATGGGAGTGTTCGCTGAATTGTTAGCATACACAGGGACACAATCGCTAACATTGGAGGCCATAGTCAGATGGGAAATTAGCACCTACTGTAGGGCTGGTGCAACCCATGGCAGCGTCTATAGGCGCTGAAAGTGGGCATCTCAATCTGTGCACTCACACGCACTGGATGAACACCAGGAAAGAAGCTTTATAGTGGCATTTTCAAAAAGTTGCCAAAAGACTTGGACATGGGTGTATCCGAATCGACCCCTGTGTGCAGTACTGATCGGATGGTATGTACCTGCGGTACTGACTGGGGGTGTGTACCTGCGGTACTGACTGGAGGTGTGCACCCGCGGTACGGACTGGAGGTGTGCACCCGCGGTACTGACTGAAGGTGTGTACCTGCGGTACTGACTGGAGGTGTGCACCCGCGGTACGGACTGGAGGTGTGCACCCGCGGTACGGACTGGAGGTGTGCACCCGCGGTACTGACTGGAGGTGTGCACCCGCGGTACTGACTGGAGGTGTGTACCCGCGTTGCTGACTGGAGGTGTGTACCTGTGGCGCTGACTGTAGGTGTGTACCTGTGGTGCTGACTGTAGGTGTGTACCTGCGTTGCTGACTGGAGGTGTGTACCTGCGGTACTGACTGTAGGTGTGTACCTGTGGTGCTGACTGTAGGTGTGTACCTGTGGTGCTGACTGTAGGTGTGTACCTGTGGTGCTGACTGGAGGTGTGTACCTGTGGCACTGACTGGAGGTGTGTACCTGCGGTGCTGACTGTAGGTGTGTACCTGTGGTGCTGACTGTAGGTGTGTACCTGTGGTGCTGACTGTAGGTGTGTACCTGTGGCGCTGACTGGAGGTGTGTACCTGCGGTGCTGACTGGAGGTGTGTACCTGCGGTACTGACTGTAGGTGTGTACCTGTGGTGCTGACTGGAGGTGTGTACCTGTGGTGCTGACTGGAGGTGTGTACCTGCGTTGCTGACTGGAGGTGTGTACCTGCGTTGCTGACTGGAGGTGTGTACCTGCGTTGCTGACTGGAGGTGTGTACCTGCGTTGCTGACTGGAATTGTGTACCTGCGGTACTGACTGTAGGTGTGTACCTGTGGCGCTGACTGTAGGTGTGTACCTGCGGTGCTGACTGGGCGTGTGTACCTGCGGTGCTGACTGGGCGTGTGTACCTGCGGTACTGACTGGGGGTGTGTACCTGCGTTACTGACTGGGGGAGTGCTCCTGCGTTACTGACTGGGGATGTGCACCTGTATTACTGAAGTGTGCATCTGAGTTACTGACTGGTGGTTTGCGCCTGTGTTACTGGGTGTGCACCTGCGTTACTGACTGGGGTTGTGCACCTGCTTTACTGATTGGGGGTGTCTACCTGCGTTACTGATTGGAGGTGTGTATGTGTGGTGGGTGTGATACAAATGAGTAATTTTTACTGTGTGATGCTGTTAGAACCTCTGTATATAATCGGTACCATGACAGTGGCATACATTAGGTGCAATGCTCACTTCAAGTACTGCATGTTCCTACAGCTGGTATGTTTTTGGTTTTAGGTACACACAGTCTGTATTAGGGGTGGAGGGTTTGATAGTAAGCAGACACAGCCAATGAAGTGTTTATTGTAGTTATTTATGTATACTGAACTTACTTCATCTAGATTCAGATTCATCTAGGCCAAAGTAAATGACGCCAAGTGGCAAAATCCATAGTTGAATACATTGGTGCATTAGCCACCCCATTAATCCCATTGATAATAACACAATATCTGATAAAATGTCCTAAACCACTTTAGTATATGTGCTGATGACATTAACACTCACTGAGGTAGCGCCCAGCGTATCCTCTCTCTCACAATCTGATTAGATAAACTGATATCTGTAATAAACGACTTGTCAGGGAAAAACCAGCGGTACTCTAGGTACATGCATGAGGTCATAAAGCCGTGGTCTGTTATTATTACATGTTAATATTTATACAGTCTTACATTGTTTGCTCACATTAGACTGCACACTTATTTCTACAGTAGTTGCATCATGTGTTGTGTTACATTTTGCATTATGGCACATTCTCTCTTGGGCAGTGTGCAGTGTGGTCTTCATTTAGAGTTAGGAGCAAATCTATTAAATTGTAATTGCTCAATAAGTACAAATGAGTTGAAATGTGATTGAGATACCGGAGTGGCTGGTACAGTAGAACTCGTTTTTGTGAGTGTTATATTGTTCTGCAGATAAATTAGATTATTCTTTATGGCCTTTTACATGGAGTGGTTGCACTTTCAGAAAAATAAAATGTCCTCGTTGTATTTTTCCTATCCGTACTGTTGAGTAAATGGCCTTCACTTATGTAAAAGCACTGAGCAGAAGGAAGTGAAAGGAACTGATTAAATAGGCTTGTGCCTAATTCTGTTTGCCATGTGTACAATCTTGTTACTTCTACCTACCCAATCCCTTTGACCTCATTCATAGTGTGCAAAATGCTAATTCCTCAGTATATCATGTTTAAAGATTAGTGACCATCACAGGAGCCTTCAGACTTGTCTCAGGCGCTCCACAGTCACATTTAGAGATGTTCTCTAGTAATACGCAGAATTAGGTATCTATTCGGTTCTGCAAAATCTGATACTGAACATCCCCTGCATTCTAACATGAAAGGTACAAACTCACATCGCATCATTCATTGCTTTTTCACTTTCAGGCTGTTGTAACTGTAAGTAGTCTAGAGACATGGGACCCCTGGGATTAACTCCAGACATCAGCCATCCTATATGCTAAGATTTGGCAAGAATTGCTACTTATTGCTAAGCTGTTACTGCTCTATGTTTTTCGTGATTTTCTTTCTTTCTTTTTTTATTTACATTTAGTTGTTTTATAGCTTATTATAAATGCTGGCGTGTAATTAATGCATAAATATAGTGACCTGCAGTATAAGAATAGCCTAGACACTTTTATGCCTGGACTGCCAGTGACTGGGCTGCACAGCCAAATACTATTTCAGTTGTTGTCTTTTTATAGGTAAATGTATGTCTTTAATGTTGTCTTTTTATAGGTAAATGTATGTCTTTAAGAATGATTTCAATTCATAAGTAATAATCTATGTATATATGTACATCCACCTATATATGTGTAGATATCCCACATGAAACAAAAACAGGGATATATATATATGTGTGTGTGTGTCTGTGTGTGTATGCTTATATACACACACACGCACACAATACCACCCCCCCCCACCCCCCACCCCCCCCCCACACACACACACACACACACACACACACACACACACGTGCGGATTTGGATTATACTGCATATATTGTACTTTAAATGTGCCTCCATCTTTCGTGGTGAATATTACATTTATAGAAATGACAATAATGAATACTATGGCACTGGTATTTTTTGTTGTAGGTGATGGAATTTTACTGCCAGTCATGTGAGACTGCAATGTGCCAAGACTGTACAGGCGGGGAGCATGCCGAGCACCCCACTGTGCCACTGAAAGATGTGGTGGAGCAACATAAGGCAGCCCTGCAGGTTCAGCTGGATGCTGTCAAGAAGAGGTAACATGATGAATGCTGCTCCATAGTGTGGCTGCTGTTCCATGTAGTTGTATGCACAGTCACTTAATTAATTGGTCATTGTGTCTTGGTACTTTGCCACGTATAAATGTGTTCCTTATCAAAGCATTTACTACCACATATTAAATGATTGCAGCATACACGTGGCCTGGTAGTAGGGGTGAGACGCACAGCTTCCATTCTGTTGTACATCATTTACAGCACTCTCCTGTACTGCAGCCTATATATACTTCTGTACCGCAACCTATATATGAGAAATAATGATGAAAGCAATATACTGTACAAAGTTGCACAAATTTTGGTACATTTATTTACACCTATACTTTTTACCTTTTTAATAAACAGATTACTTAACTAGAGATTTAACAGATCAGTATTTGTATGCCTAAAATTGAATAAGTGGCTTCTCTTGTGTAATGCACAATGTTCTGAAATGGAATATTTAAAAAAAAATGTAAATTATACATATGAATTGCACAACAATGTGTAACTTAGTGTGTGTTTGTATATGTGAATGGATTTATTTGCTGACTAGAACCATTATCATATTTTACGGTGAATTGTGTTTACAATTAGACATATCCTACTTGTCCTCACATGTCTATTACCACTATCTGTGGAGAGGTATGCCATTAGTTTAATTGATAAGACTCATGTTCCTTCCACCTGCAGTCTGCAAGAAATGACTGTACAACAGTAAGAGTGCAGTGTAGCAGAATGCATGATGACTGGACAAGGCAGATGCTATGTTGGGTGAGGAGAATGCCACCCATTGAGGTGAAACTTGCTGACGTTAACATCAACTTAGGAGTTGGTGCAGCTGAGACAGAAAGATGCAGATTTGGGAGGAATTGCAGAGAGAGTCCCACAGGTGCAGAATGGGAGTTGGTAAAGCAGAGTCAGAGAAATGCAGAGTGGGAGACGGTACAACAGTCAGAGTGGTGCAGAACGGGAGGTGGTGCAACAGTCAGAGAGGTACAGAACGGGAGGTGGTGCAACAGTTAGAGAGGTGCAAAATGGAAATTGGAGTGCAAAGTCAGAGAGGCAGAATAGTAGATGTGCAGAATGGAACGTGTGACAAAGAAAGTCGCATAGATGCAGAATGGGTATTGTTAAAGCAGAGTCAGAGAGGTGCAGAATGGCAGACATGCAACAAAGTCAGAGAGGTGCAGATTGGGAGGTGTGACTTAGAGAGTCACACAGGTGCAGAATAGGAGGTGGTGAAGTAGAATTGTTGCCGTGCAGAATGGGAGGTGGAGGGGTAGACAGAGAGGTGCAGAATGGGAGGTGGAGGGGTAGAGTCAACGAGGTACAGAATAGGAGGTGGTGCAGAGAGAGACAGGGAATTGCAGAATTGGAGTGGCTGTACAGAGAGGTGCAGAATAGGAGGTGATGAAGAAGAATTGGTGCTGTGCAGAAGGGGTGATAGAGGGGCAGAGTCAGCATGATAGATAATAGGAGGTGGTGCAGCAGAGTCAGCGAGGTGCAGAATGGGTGGATGGGGGCAGAGTCAGCGAGGTGCAGAATGGGTAGGTGGGGGCAGAGTCAGCGAGGTGCAAAATTGGAGGTGGTGCAGTAAAGTCTAATTTTCTCAACCCACTTACGTGGAAAACTTGGACTGGGTTTGCATTTCCTCTTCTGGTGTTACTCTGCAATGGCAGTCTCCTCCCAACCACATGTACCATCATGCAGTCCTTATCAATTTGATTATTAATCATGTTATTATCAGCGTTAATGTAAGGGCTACACAATCTGCAAAATTGGGACAATACTAATTTATAATAGCCACTGCCAGAATCTCTGTACATAATCAAACCGTGATTTTTTTTTTATTAATATCATGTATAGATTCTTCATAATACTCCTGTTTTCAGATGTTGGAAGTATTTTCAAAAATGTTACCATTTTTTTAATGTCAATAAACGGAGTAGTGATTAGGTTAATATACGTTATACGTTATATTTAAAAAAATAAATAAATAAAATCCTTTTTCCATATTTTATATTTTTATGCTTCATTTTGTTCCCAAATTCATATATGCAAATACATAGTTATCTTTGTATATATTTAATACTGGTCTACATTTTCTCAATCACATGAATTGATAGTTCATTACTAAATAGCTGCTTGTTTCAGGTTACCAGAAATAGACTCTGCACTTCAGGTTGTGTCTGAGATCATCAATCAGCTGGCTACACAGAAGTCCTGCATTGTGGATGAAATTCATTCCACCTTTGAGGACTTACAGAAAACACTAAATGTGCGCAAAAGTGTTTTACTAATGGAACTGGAAGTGAACTATGGCCTGAAACATAAGGTGAATAGTTAATCATTTCTAAGGAGCAAGTTGCTCAATCCTCCTTTAACTAGTGAAAGGTACGATGGGAGGGCAGAATGTTGGTCACTGATTTCTTAAATGCACATTTTCAAAGGTTCACAAGCTAAATAAAACATAGTCTTCTGATCTTTTGAGAGCACTATATATAGAACCTTATCTGATAGCAGGCAACAGTTTTTTTAGCTAGGTTTTTGGTGGTTCATACTAATTGAATTAGTAACTGTTGTGCTCTGTACTTTGCCCTTAGGTTCTTCAGACCCAGCTGGACACATTACTTGAAGGGCAAGACAGTATTAAAAGCTGTAGCACGTTTACGGCACAAGCACTTAACCATGGGACAGAAACAGAAGTCCTGCTAGTAAAGAAACAGATGAGCGATAAGCTCAGTGAGCTGGCAGAGCAGGATTTCCCATTACATCCCCATGAAAATGACCAGTTGGACTTTATTGTGGAAACTGAAGGACTGAAAAAATCTATTCACAATCTGGGAACAATATTAACCACAAATGCTGTGGCTTCTGAGACTGTGGCCACGGGTGAAGGGTTAAGACAGAGTGTGGTTGGCCAGCCAATGTCTGTTACAATTACCACAAAGGATAAAGACGGAGAACTTTGCAAATCTGGGAGTGCCTGTATTTCTGCTGAGTTGTTTACACCCGATGGTAGTGTCACAGATGGAGAAATACTAGACAATAAAAACGGCACCTATGAGTATTTATACACAATCCCAAAGGAGGGTGACTTCACTCTTTCTCTGAGACTATACGATCAACATATTAAAGGAAGCCCATTTAAACTGAAGGTAGTGAAGTCTGCAGATGTGTCACCCACCACAGAAGGAGTAAAGAGGAGAGTGAAATCTCCTGGCAGCGGACACGTCAAACAGAAGGCAGTGAAGAGGCCAGCAAGTATGTACAGCACGGGGAAAAGGAAAGAAAACCCTATAGAGGATGATCTGATATTCAGAGTTGGTGAGTGACACTACTTTTCCCCACATTTATCATGGCTTCCAGCTAAAATTACAGTAAGAACTGTGAATATATGGAGTCATTTTAAAATGCACTTTGCTTGTTTTTGACTTATGGGTTTTTGACTAATATTACTTGCTATATTTGAGTACAGATCTGTTTTTGAGTGAGCTAGCAATGGTTTGGATCAAATATATATACAGATGCGTCCTCATACATTCAGCATGCAGCGTGAGATGCCTGGTAACGTTGGGAGTCTTTTTGCTGAAAATGCATCTTATTCACAACACACTGGGGCTGGGACGCACAAGGAGACTGTGCTGGTTAATTTGATATGTGACACTTTGTATATTGTGTGTGACTGAGTCTGTATACAGAGCAGAACAGAACTTGTATTGGCAAATGCTGCAGCTGCTACATTATAGCACTTTGTGTACAGATTCATAGAGTTACTTGCACACAGATATACTGTACAAGTGGAATATATCAAATAATTCAGCACAGTCTCCTCGTGCATCCTAGTTGTGTTGCAGATAAGATGCCTAATGCTAGAAGATTCTCACGCAACCATACGTGCCAAGAGTGACTGTTTGGCATGACTGCAGCAAAGATGTATAAGGATAAACTGTATCTGTGTGTTGCCCCAGGACTCCTTCTAAACTATTGGTAATTATCAAATATGCCGGTAATGCATAAAGAATAAAGAATGATTATGGGACACTGGTTGCCATGGGCAACCCCACAGGTTCCATCAAAAAGATTCTAGCTAGCATATTTGTAGTATGGTTTAAAAAATGAAAGCAAACAAATCATGGGTTTCTGTATACCACAGTGTTTCTGTGTTCTAGTTTTCATAAATGCCCCTAAAATAATGATTTTCTGTATCTATATAAATGACGAGCTGTGTAGTTCAATGTAGACACAGTTAGAGGACTTCATAGCATCCTAATTGCCTGCAATAGATCCTATCACATAGCCATTGATTATAGACCTACCACCCATTCACCTTGGGTATGGGTCATTAGGTCGACCACTATTGGTCAACATGGTCATTAGGTCGACATGAACAAGGTCGACATGGAAAAAGGTCAACATGAGTTTTTTTTTAAAAAAATTGGGTGTCTTTTTCTTCGTAAAAGTGACGGGGACCCCCAATTAGTGCACCGTGTCCCCTCGCATGACTCGCTGCGCTTGGCACAGGTTACTATTCCCAATCATAGTCCACGTGGATCGTAAAGTATGAAAAAGTTCAAACATTAAATTTTTTTGAAAAAGTCACGTCGACCTCGTTCACGTTGACCTAATGACCATGTCGACCTAATGCATGTCGACCAGTAGTGGTCGACCTAATGACCGTATCCCTTCACCAGCTCTGTAATACATTCATATACTGCCACACGACATTCCAGTTACTAGCATTATTAATACCCCTTTCACACCGCACAAATAACCCGGTATCGACCCGGCATATTGCCGGGTCAACACGGGTCGGTGTGCGGTGTGAAAGGGGCATAGCCAAAATCGCCTGACCCGGCAATTCAACCCGGGAATAAAGCAGTGTTATACCCGTGTTGAATACCGGGTAAGTGGCTGCGTAAACGGGCTCCCGGGTCGATGGGACCCGTTTACTACAGCAGGGAGAGGCGGCGCGGAGATGAGCTCATCTCCCAGCGCCGCCTCCGGCTCCGTACCCCCGCTGCTATGGCAACCCGCCCGGCATATTGCCGGGTCGGCCTGCAGCAGCTGCCAATGCCGGATCCCACCCAGGAAGGACCCATTTCCAATTCCCGGGTGGGATCCGGCATTGGCGGTGTGAAAGGGGTATTACAGAGCTATGTCTAGTGCTGACAACAGCAAGTTGTCTATTCTCTTATACCCAGAATTTATCACATCTTTTGTCGGAATCCGGTCAAGATCCCGGCTGTCGGGATTCCAGCAGTCAGAATTCCGGCGATTGAATTTCAACACTATTCGGAATGCCGACACTGGTATCCCAAATAGGAACACATCCCAGCTCCGGAATCCCGACTGTCAGGATGCCGAACGACCATCCACGATGCAGGACATGTAAGCCACAGGGGGGAAGGTTAGTGTTCGGCTGCGCCCCGGGGTTGTTAGGTTTAGGCTGCTGGGAGGGGAATTTAGGTGTAGGCACCCCCCAGGGGGAGGGTTAGGCTGCGGGGAGGGAGGGTTAGGTTTTGGCTGCAGGGAAGGCGGGGTATAGGGGGAAAGGTAAGTATACTTAACTTTCCCTGTCGGCATTCTTATCATTGGCATGCTGCGGTCGGTAATCTGACCACCGGCATCTCGACCGCCGGCTAATCAACCCCATCCCCCTTTTGTCTACTAGTGTTGCTATTAAAGAGCTTTGTAGAAATGAGCAATTTATAAATGGAGAGGAAACAGAATTAGGAATTGTTCTTACTGTAGCAATATTCCAGGCTGCCTCTATGTAATGGGTTTGTCCTGTGTGTACAGATGTTGTGCTGATCAGAAATATTTCCTGAATTCTGCATCTTCTGCAAAACAGCTAAAGTGTGGCTGGTATTTTTCCTGAATGAGGAATAAGCTCATAAAAATTCAAAAGTGTTATACAAGATAAAATGATTAAACACTCAGTCATCCATGACTATTATTGCAATGTCCTGTATTCTGTTTTATCATCACTTTTAGGTACAAAGGGAAGAAATAAGGGTGAATTTACTAATCTCCAAGGAGTAGCTGCTTCAACCAATGGAAAAATATTGATTGCCGACAGCAATAACCAATGTGTGCAGGTAGTGTACATTTATTGTGTTTCAGTTTTTAGAGGTAATCTTACCTGATACTAGGATTGGGATGGAAAACCAGACCGGAAAATTTATGGCAGCAGCCCCAATGGGGTGCTGTATGTTGAGGGGGTGGAGTCTGTTGAGGGGGGGCATTATGCCTCCTCATAGTGCCAGATTTTACATAGTTGCGTCTTTCCTTGCGTATTAAGAGCCGTATTGGGAACTAAAAGTGGCCCTGTAAAAATGTTGTACTAGTGTGGGCAGCACAAGAGGTATAACATATTGTGTAGCCATGGCAGCATCACTGGATGGCAGAGTTGCTGTACTTAGAGATGGAATAGCAGAATGAATGGGGACAATGCAGTGTACTGAGGGGGTAATTCTGAGTTGATCGTAGCAGCAAATTTGTTAGCAGATGGGAAAAACCACGTGCACTGCAGGTGTGGCAGATATAACGTGCAGAGAGCGTTAGATTTGGGTGGCTTGTATTGTTTCTGTGCAGGGTAAATACTGGCTGCTTTATGTTATACACTGCAATTTAGATTTCAGTTTGAACACACCCCACCCAAATCTAACTCTCTCTGCACATGTTATATCTGCGCCCCCCCCCTCCCCCTGCAGTGCACATGGCTTTGCCCATCTGCTAACAAATTTGCTGATACGAAATAGGTCTGAATTACCCCCTGAGTGGGCTGCCTGTCATGTGGAGGTGGGACCACATGACAACACACAAGACAGGCCCCACAGACGCGTCAGCCTACCAGGAATCTTCCTGGTGAGTCCTTTGGTCAATAATGCATGGTTGGACTACTAGAAAGGGCAGGTCTGTGCAAGTATTTATTAACAGTTATTATTGGCAAATGAACACATGTCTATCTAGGCCAGAAATTCTCAAACGCGGTCCTCAAGGCACCCCAACAGTCCAGGTTTTAAGTTTATCCATGCTTGGCCACAGGTGACTTAATTAGCACCTTAGTCAATTTGATTTAACTATCTGTGCTAAACCATGGATACACCTAAAACCTGGACCGCTGGGGTGCCTTGAGGACCGCGTTTGAGAACCTCTGGTCTAGGCATTTCGTTTTAGTGCATGTAGTAAGATGGAAACAGGTGTTATAGCAAACTAATATTGTTCTTAGAGGACAGAGCTGCTAGTAATACCTCTAGAGGGAATACAGAACCACTTCAGGTTCGAAGTTTATGTCTAACGTCTGAATACATTTAATGACTCTAATGTGACATTATTTGCTTGCTTATAGTTTACAATGCTGTTGCTGCTAATTGTAAATCCTGTTTTCTCCATTGTATCACACACGGCAACCTGTGATTCAATCAAGAGCTTTGTTCCCTATGTGATGAGATGAATGCTGTGTGAATATAATCTCAGCTCCTTAGTGTGCCCATTGTGTTTACAGCCTGCCCAGCTGCTCGGTTACTAGCTGACGTACAGTACTTTGTTTATTCATTGCTGGAGATGCAGCTCTGCTATCATAATGTAACACAGGATATGATGGACTCATTGCAGATCCTGATCTCACACCACAATGAGTGGAAAGTTCCACTGTATTCATTTGGCTGCTGATAAAGTTGATATGGATTTTAATTTAAATGTCACAAATCATTTTCCATCCTGAAGAAAACTGTGTTCAGACATTACATTTTTAGTAACATTACGCTATGTAAGTTATTTAAGTGAGTAGACACAGAGGGATCAATGCAGCAAAAGTGTTACACAGTCCTCTGGGCTGAGCAGTCTTAAGATGGGTACACACCTATACAATCCATGGCCCGATCACTCGATATCGGCTGATCGGTCCAACAATTGTATAAGTGTGTAATCAGGGCCCTCATTCCGAGTTGTTCGCTCGTTCTTTTTCATCGCATCGCAGTGAAAATCCGCTTAGTACGCATGCGCAAAGTTCGCACTGCGACTGCGCCAAGTAACTTTACTATGAAGAAAGTATTTTTACTCACGGCTTTTTCTTCGCTCCGGCGATCGTAATGTGATTGACAGGAAATGGGTGTTACTGGGCGGAAACACGGCGTTTCAGGGGCGTGTGGCTGAAAACGCTACCGTTTCCGGAAAAAACGCAGGAGTGGCCGGAGAAACGGTGGGAGTGCCTGGGCGAACGCTGGGTGTGTTTGTGACGTCAACCAGGAACGACAAGCACTGAAATGATCGCACAGGCAGAGTAAGTCTGGAGCTACTCAGAAACTGCTAAGTAGTTAGTAATCGCAATATTGCGAATACATCGGTCGCAATTTTAAGAAGCTAAGATTCACTCCCAGTAGGCGGCGGCTTAGCGTGTGTAACTCTGCTAAATTCGCCTTGCGACCGATCAACTCGGAATGAGGGCCCAGGTCTGTTGCAGGAGTGTAAACCAATCTGCAACAGTCGGGATTGGGAGATTGCATCTCTATGTACTGTTTAGTATTTATTGGCCTGACCTCCTGATCCCAGTATTTTCCAGGAAAAAACACTCTAGGGTGATTCTCCAGAAAGTGAACATAAAGTTCTGTGCATCACACGCTTTTACATTGTCAAAGTCAGAAAAATATCACGATGCACACTGCCATATTTGCACCTCATATGTGTCCCTGCTGCGCATGCGTGCGCTCTCCCGTGCGTGCGCATACTCGCTGTTGCGGGCACCCGCAGGCGCACGGTATGCGCATTTACGGTAGAGATTGTGTGCGTCTAGCGGGCGACTCTTTCGTTACATATTATCACCATATAATGTATTTTGTAGATTATGGTCCCTTTGATAGAATCTGAAAGTTTGGTTAATGTAGAATGTTCATGGACAGAGAAATCCCTCTTTGTTTGATACGAAGGGTCAGACAGGAGTAATACTGTGGTGTTTAGTATCCATCGGAAGAGTATTTAATTAGCAATATTCCGGTGTTGGTTTGAAGCGGATTAATCGCTCGTGCGAATAGTTATCGACATAAGAAGTTTATGTCCATTTACTATTATTTGCACTTACTTATCCATGCGGCGGGAAACCTAGTTTCCCACCCACCTGAGCAGTTGGAAATCGTCACAGCCCACCTGTATGAATCAACCTATGACCTTTTGTTATAATGCGAGGAGGAATTCCTGTGTCCAATGAACAATGAGATTGTAGGGACCATTGAATTGTATTGTGTGTGGGGCATAAATAGACAAGCCGATCACATCCAGCTCACTCTTCAACGGTTCTCATTGCTGAAAATCGGGAGCTGGATGTCCAGAGGCGCATGCGATCGTTTCCTTTGTGCGTAAGTTTTTCTCCGCAATCATATCGTCTTTCTTGTTATTATGGGCCATATCTCTCTCTCTCTCTCTTCTCTTTCTCTCATTTTCCCTTAAACGTAATTGTATTGTATTTCCTGTGTAGTTATCTGGTTAGGTAGTCTATGTTATATTGTAGTGTATGACTTGTATTGTATTAATTCTTTTGCAAGTATAACATTCAAAATATATATATATATAAGGCGTTGGACCCTAAGCTCAGGTATCTGCGTATTTCTTATAGTGTTAAGTATTCTCAGTGCGTCGGTGACGCTCAAACAGCTTTTAAGTTAATAAGGTTACACTGTGTTGCATCTACACCCTATCTCTACACTAAGGTTTTACAGCATATTACATTGTTTATGGTTTAGATATAAAGGTTTAACATAGTGAGCGTCAGCGCCGCTGGTGATCTCCTCGTGGTCCCGAGCGTCCGCTACGCTATAGCGAATCATTACGTTAGTCGGCAGCCAATAGCGTGCCTGCCTGTGATCTCTTGGCCGTGAGCGAACGTGACGCTTGAGCGTCTCGACTACGGCTAAGCGATTGTTACGCAACGAGCGTACCCTTACGGTACTCCATACGTAAATAGCGTACAGTGTTCTTAGACCTCACAAAGGGTTTTATATATGATAAATATTTAGCTTTATCAATTGGCGGCTCGTCCTGTCCTTCACATATCTCTGCTAGGTAATTTCAGCAGACATTATCCATCAGCAAAGGGCGGGAGATCATATTCTTCGCAGTGCTGACGGGATAAGCGTCTGCTTCGCTTAGTAAAGGGTGCTGAAGGAATCCGGAACCGGAGGTAAGAACAACACACTAGTGTCTTTTAAAACTGTTTATTTCTGTCTTGCGTACACACGCACATATCTGTATTTCTTTTTCATTCGTGTATTTTCATATATCACTCTCCTGTTTGCCATTTTATAATTGATAAAACGTGCTAAGAGAGATTTGTCGCTATTTCATAGTTAAAGTGTAAAAGTAATGCGTTAAGGGATAAAGTGTAAAGCACACACGCAGCTCTACCTAAAGGTAAAAGGAGAGATTGGTGTGTTGCGCGGTAGACGATCGAGGATCATCTACATTGATAAACGTGTTAGTTGTGTTACGGTGGACATTGGTTTTGTGTACACGTGTCTCTAACAAAGGGCTGAGACTCACGTACGCAAAGGCCGACGCACGCAGCGTAAATTACGCAACGGAGCGTCTGGGTACGCCCACGTAACTCAAATCACACGATAGTGTTGATTTTTAAATAGCGCAACAGGCGATAAATAGCGCAACAAGCGATAAGTAGCGCAACAGGCGATAAATAGCGCAAATCTATTTTAAATACGAAATTTAAATTAACAGATCCTTCTCCAAATTTACAACACATCTGGTCTAAAGAAAAATTTCTGCGCAGAAATAGAAATAGAAACAAAAGTGTGTATGTGGTGAGTGAGTGTTTGTTTTTACAAATTTGGGGATTGAACCACAGAAATCATCGAGTTCTCGTGAAGGTACATACGTGTAAGTGACATACATGGTGGCTAGGGAGGCATCTCTGGTTAAACATAAAATTTGAGCATTAGAGTGTAGCAGACCAGGAGGTCATACTGTAACAGACCAGGAGGTCAGACCAGGAGGTCGCATAACAGACCAGGAGGTCCAGGTACAGCAGACAAGGAAGTCCGCTATAGAGACAAGGCACAACACCAAGAAGGGTTGGTGCAACACCCATATAGGACAATAAAGCTCAGGCTGAAGGAATTCGCAGCTGCTGAATGTCGATTCCACTGGTCGCTCCGTACATAAGATTAGTTGCTTATGTGCTGAACGACTGTACCGCACGTAATTGTGTACATTAGTTAGTAACCTGACCAGTACCATTTGTGTACAAACCCGGTCATAAACGCTATTTGTACATTCTAACGTGATTTGTGTAATTTTTTATTTTATCAAAAAGGGAAGTTCGCTGGTCACTCAGGAATTATCCGACAACCCCACCTTTACTGGAAAGGGTTAATGCTCTTCGGATCACACTCACATGTTCCAGTAAACGAAGGTTAATAGGGGCCCTGGGTCGAGTACGCCAGCACTATATCAGTGTGTGGGCATATTGGTCGGCGTGGGCGAGTGAGTGAGGTGCTCGGTAAACTTCACCGTCAACCTATCTTTGAATATTTTGTTTTTTTGTAAGGGTTCGCTGAAGACCCTGATATAAAGGTCAGAGGTAGAGCAAGCAACACCTGCAAATTATGGGGGCCAGTTGTTCAGGAAGGGGGCGATCAACCTCGGTTCGGGTTGATTCTGTAAACCGACCAGTCGGGTCGGCAAGGTATGTAATGTGTGAAAAATACGGAAGACACACAGAAATTTTATGTGATGAATGGGAGAAAATGACTGTACATGACGGGGAGAAATTCCCAAGAGTAGGTAGCTTCAGCCCAGAAGTGTTAATGAATTTAAGGAGAAGGATATGTCTCATTAAATCAGCAAAGAGACGAATCCAACATTATGATTATTTGCAGTTATGGTAACAGGAGGGTGAAATACAGAGAGGATTGGCTCAGGCGGCGGGATCTGGCCCTATCAGGAAACTGATAGCCACGGCCCCGCCGCCACCATACATATCAGGAGAGAAATTGGTTGCGGAGAATGACGCATCAGGGGGTAACAAACAGGCACTTAGCAACTGTATAAATGTTAAGGATAATGTTAATAAGTTAACCAATGCAAGTATTAACCCGTGCAAGTTGTACCCTGTTTTGAACTTTCCCCAGGAGTGTGATCAAGAGGACGAATCGGCAACAATATCGGCGCTCTCTCTAGCAGCCACTATATCAGAAACGACAGTAGGCACGGCCCAACCCATAAGATTAGTAACAAAGCCCCCTAGCGGAGGGACAGGTGAGGTCGTATCAACGGGTAAGTACGGCACCATACACTATGCTGAAACTATTTCACCACAGGCTGTAGAATCTACACAGAATGATGTTGTTAGAATTAATCCTGTTAAGGTAACAGTAGTGCCAAATGGGAAAACGGACACTTCAGGAGTCACTCCTGTTAGGAACATTGCCATGTACAGCCCGTTTTCCCGAATGGAATTAAGGACCATAGTGTCTGAATTCCCTGACCCCAGAAAAGACTTAGTTGCTAGCCAAAAATACATCAGAGACCTAGGAAACACTTTAGAGCCCAATAACAAAGATTGGCAGGTATTGCTGAGGGCTTGTTTACCCTCCAATGTCGACGCAGCTCAATTTTTAGCTGACTGTGGATTGGATCAGGATGTACCTCTTACAGATGTACAACAAAGATAACGTAAAAAGAATAAATTTACAGTTAAAGGAGTATTTCCCAGCTGTAGCCAAATGGAATAGAATTTTCTCCATTAAACAAAAAGAGTCAGAAACAGCTGCAGAATATTTTCACCGGGCATTATTAGAAATGGCAAAGTACACTGGCATAGAGGACATTAGGACCAATGCAAACCATCAAGAAGTAGCAGTATCTGTGCTAATGGATGGTTTAAAAGAGGCATTAAAGACCAGGGTACAGACCACACAACCATGTTGGCGAGGTCTGTCGGTGGCTACTTTGAGAGAGGCTGCTATTGATCACGACCGGAATATCACCAGACACAGGGAGTCGCAAGGTGATAAGTTAATGTCAGTAAGTATACAGGCCCTGACCACCAAACAGCCTGTGTTTATATCACCAAACCCTGTGAGTAAGTCAAATGTGGTAACATGTTATTTTTGTCATAAACAGGGACACATAGCACGAGACTGTAGAGCGAAAAATTTGCAAAGATCATACCAACCCCCTAGACAACGACACGACACACGACATTGGGAGCAAGGTCCGCAGAGACGGAGTTATGAGCCACATGCAGGGGAAACAAAAAGATACCCCCCGAACAGAGACTGGCAAACTCCTGGCAGTTCCCATTTAACCCCTTCACAAGTAGTTGCTGCCAGCGGGATTCAGGGAGGTCACCATACCCAATAGGGGTGTGGCCATACCTGTAATCTGCAGCCAGTAAAATTGATTGCAAGTCTTGGGAGTGAACCTGAAATTGCAATCAATGTAGCTGGTAAATCATTAAACTTTCTTGTAGACACAGGGGCGGCCAAATCAGTGATAAATTCGACAGTGGGCATGAGAACCACTGGTAAGACAATTCCAGCCATAGGGGTAACGGGAGTAGTCCAGCACTACCCTGTTAGCAAACCAGCCGAGATTACAGTAGGGCCGTTACATACCAAGCATTCCTTTTTGCTGGCTGCATCGGCACCGACTAATCTCCTGGGAAGAGACTTATTGTGCAAAATGGGGTGCGTCATTTATTGTACTCCTGAAGGTGTATTCTTGGACATACCTGAGAATCACGCTCAGGAAGTGCGAGACATGTTAGACTCCCCATCAAAATTAATGTCACATACCATTATGACAAATAGGACTCCATCCCAAGTAGAAGAAATGACATCCCAGATACCAGAGTCACTTTGGACTAAAGATGGACAGGACACTGGATTAATGGCAAACGTAGCTCCAGTAGTTGTACAAGTAAAAGATGGTAGGATAGCTCCAAAAATCCCACAGTACCCTCTGAAGCCAGAGGTGGAGTTAGGAGTGTATCCCGTAATAGAGCGCTTGCTACAACAGGGCATTCTGGTAAGAACGTCCAGCACTGCCAATAGTCCCATCTTCCCTGTGAAAAAGAGTGGGGGGAGGGGTTACCGGCTAGTGCAGGATCTAAGGGGGATTAACAAAATAGTTGAGAGTCAGTTCCCCGTAGTGCCAAATCCAGCTGTCATCCTTATGCAAATCCCTCCCACTGCGAAATTTTTCACTGTTATTGACCTCTGCTCCGCTTTCTTTTCGGTACCTCTGCACCCTGACAGCCAATATTTGTTTGCATTCACATACAGAGGAGTCCAATACACATGGACTCGATTACCACAAGGTTTCATAGACAGTCCAAGTATATTTTCCCAGGCTTTGCATGATTGTTTACAGTCTTTCCAACCAGAGAGTGGATCAGTATTAATACAGTACGTGGATGATCTACTACTGTGTTCTGATTCATTGGAAGCATCCCTGAAGGATACGAAACAGCTCCTGTTTCATCTTTCAGACACAGGACACAAGGTTTCCAAAGACAAGTTGCAATTATGCCAAACTAAGGTAAAATATTTGGGACACTGTCTAACACAAGGAGTGAGACACCTGACCGCTGATAGAATTCAAGCAATTAGAGACATGACTCTGCCAAAAACCCAGCAACAGATCAGAACATTTTTAGGAATGTGTGGGTATTGCCGTAACTGGATCCCAGGGTTTTCCATTCTAGCGTTACCTTTGCAGGAGATGGTCTCCTCAAACAAACCTGATCGGATTTCGCATACAGACGAGTCCGAGATGGCATTTGAGAGACTTAAACAGTGCCTAACGCAGGCACCAGCATTAGGTATGCCAGACTATGGGAAACCCTTTGAGCTGTACGGAACAGAAAGTGCTGGTTGCGCGGCAGGCGTCTTAACCCAAAAGCACGGTGATGCCAGCAGGCCAGTAGCATACTACAGCGCTCAGCTAGATACGGTAGCGCGATCCCTCCCCACATGCTTGCGAAGCGTCGCTGCGATAGCATTGCTAGTAACGAAAAGCGAAGATGTAGTGCTAGGCCACAACCTCACAATTCATACACCACATGCAGTGTCAGCCTTGCTAAATTCTGCCCAAACCAGGCACGTCTCATCAGCGCGGTTTACAAGATGGGAATTGGCACTAATGGCCCCCGTAAACATCACCATAAGGAGAAGCAGTGCATTAAATCCTGCAACATATCTCCCAGGTGTGCCTGGACAGGCACAAAGGGTGGAGGATGAGAGTGGTGGGGAAGGAGAATTTAACACAAAGGTAGACACACATGATTGTATGGAATATTTGACCCAAAATTTTACCGCAAGGCCTGACATCAGTGACAACCCACTGGAAGATGTAGATCTAACTTTCTACACGGACGGTAGTTGTCACAGACAGTCAGACTCGGGAGACTTGTGTACTGGATACGCAGTCGTAGATGACCAAGGCACCATAGAAGCGGAACCGCTAGGCCCACCTCACTCAGCCCAGGTTGCTGAACTGGTCGCCCTAACCAGAGCATGTGAATTGGCTAAGGGCAAATCAGCCAATATCTACACCGACTCTAGATACGCATTCGGGGTAGTCCATGATTTCGGAGCCCTATGGCGCCTCAGAAATTTCATGACGGCAGCTGGTACACCGGTAGCGCATGCAGCTCACATCAAAAGGCTTCTAACAGCGATACAGGAACCCGACAGAGTGGCTGTTATCAAGTGTAAAGCACACACATATAGCCAGGACCCAGTATCACTTGGTAACAGCCGAGCAGATGAAGCTGCTAAGTTAGCAGCTGGTACCCCCAGACAGACAGACACCACACAACTGATGGTATTTAATACCATCAACACACAGAAGTTGTGTGAAATGCAAAATTTGTGTTCCACACAGGAAAAGGCAGTCTGGAAGGCGAAGGGATATGGCCAGGAGTCCTCAGGACTCTGGACGGATGGACAAGGTAAACCGGTGGCCCCCAGAGCATATCTTCCATGTTTAGCTGAGGCAGCACACGGGCTGACTCATCTGGGCAAGGAAGGAATGTGCAAGTTGGTAAGAGCATATTGGTGCGCCCCAGGATTTTCATCTCATGCAGGTAAGAGAGCAATGTCATGCCTTACCTGTTTGAGAAAGAACATCGGAAAGGCAATACCAACAGAACCATCTCATATCCCACCTGCAGGCGGCCCTTTCCAGGTAATACAGATTGACTTCATTCAATTACCCCCTTGTCGAAATTTGAAATATGTACTTGTTTGTATAGATGTGTTCTCAAATTGGGTCGAAGCATTTCCTGCGGCCACAAATACCGCTATGTTTACTGCTAAGAAAATTGTGCAGGAATTTGTATGTAGATATGGTATCCCTAGAATAATTGAAAGTGATAGGGGTACCCATTTTACAGGTGATGTCTTTCAAGGAATGTGTAAGTTGATGGGAATTGATAGCAAGCTGCACACTCCATACCGTCCACAGGCGAGTGCGAAGGTGGAAAGCGTGAACAGCACTATTAAAAATAAACTGAGCAAAGTTATGGCAGAGACAGGATTGACATGGCCAGAAGCTTTACCCATTGTACTGTACAGCATCAGAACCACTCCCAGGTCCCCTCTTAATCTGTCTCCTTTTGAAATCTTGTTTGGTCGACAACCGCATGTTATGATTAACCCTCAGGATGATTTGAAGTGTAACAATGAAGTGACTGTAAAGTACTTGATTAACATGAGTAAACAGCTAAGGAATCAAAATGATAATTTGAAGTTAGTGATTCCTGATTTACCAGATAGTAATTGTCATGACATTGAACCTGGGGATTATGTAATGATACGGAATTTTCTACGCTCAGGTTGCCTTATTGACAGATGGGAAGGACCATACCAAGTCTTATTGACTAGCACTACAGCATTGAAGGTTGCCGAGAGAGAGACTTGGGTTCATTCGTCCCACTGTAAGAAGGTTGCTGATCCAGAGAGGTCCCGTGATAAGGAACAGACGGTAGAGGAAGTTGTATCACTGGAGTGTCTGTTCCAGGAGGACTGAGGCGGCACCTGAGCATCGAGAATCACAAGATCAAAAGCAGTTGTCGATCCCCCGTTTCCCTTTTATTGTTTTTCTCCACTTCCCATCCCCTCTCCCTCAAATTATTTTTTCCCCCTTCTCATTCTTCTTCGTTTCCTCCTAAGATGGACTTGCCTCAAGAGACTGTGATCCGGATTTTCCTGTTGACCATGATGTTGACCAGAGCAGTCTGTTCCGGCGAGAGTACCATGGAGTTCGAGAGAGGTTCTGGAATGGGTTCTGATGACAGAGATGGAGGCGTAGTTTCCCAAGAACAACATAATCGACAAGCAAAGGCGAGTATCAGAAAACGATCCGATAGCATTGACCATAGAAGGAATTGTGATGGATTGTTAGCTGAAGAAAACTGTATCTGTAGGCTCTGTGACAATGTGGTTGAGGATGGGTGCATTAAGAAATGCCAATCCAGTTTTAATATCCACATGGACCGGCATCCATTGAGTGACTACCACTCCTTAGTGGGTAGTGTGTTAAATCAAACAGATTGTTGGGTATGCTCTCAAGTACCTCAAGGTCATAGCAAATCAGGACTAGTACCATTTCCTTTAACGATAGGGGAGGTACTTGAGCTAAGTGGTGGGAGGCCGGTGGACAGGAGGTTTAATATCTCCAGTCCTCCTAGTTTGAAGCTCCACCAATATCATGTGGATAGATCCCTAATATGTTTTAACATTTCCAATCCCCGAAAGCCGGGAAATTGGGAAGTGTCATGGAGTAACCAAACCATGACCTTTTCATATAGAGCAGATAGAATGCCGACAGATACAGAGCTTATACGCCACATAGCCAGTAGAGGAAAATCTTTCCGATATAGGTATACCCTAGGAAATAGGATTACGAGAGTTGGAGAGGTATCACCAGGATACTGTGCACATATCGTACAAGCTGATACGTGTACTAGACAGATGGGAGAATTAGGGTTAGGAGATTTCACATGGAAGATGTGTAATATGGTTATGTCCTACTCCGTCCCATATGTTCTCCCAGATGATGCATATTTCATATGCGGGAGGAAGGCGTATAAGTGGCTTGCCCCAAACTCTGAAGGATTGTGTTATATTGGAAAAGTACTGCCTGAAGTAATGACTGTATCACATGCCAAAATGAAAGATATACACCGTGTTGCCCAAGCTCCTTATACTCATACCCATTACGAGTACGTAGTTAAACGGCACCTGATAGAAAGAACAGAGCATCCGGCCTCTGACATGATCCATGAATCCACCGGGATTCAGTTTCTAATCGCGTTAGACATCACTCGCACCGCCAGAGGAGTGTTGAATTATAAATACATATCTGCGCTCGCAAATTTGTTAGACAATATCACAGAAATGTATGATGACACGTTTAGGTATACTGGAAGAGAACTACAAGCTTATAAAACAGAACTAGTTCAGCATAGAATGATTCTCAATTATCTCACAGCAGTAACAGGTGGATATTGTGTCACACTGGCAACGCAGTACGGCGTGAAATGTTGCACATATATTACAAATAGTACCGAGGACCCGGTCGAGGTCATAGACCAAAAGATGGACGATATTCTCCAATTGAAGTGGGAATTTCGCAGGAGACACAATCTCACCCTTGCTGCTGTGAGTAATGAGCTGACTGGTTGGGTGTCATGGTTGAACCCGCGAAATTGGTTCTCTGGTTTAGGAGAATGGGCTCAAGGAGTCATAATGGATGTTGGGAAGTTTCTCCTATGTATCTTAGGTGTTGTCATAACGATTGGCTTGATATTTAGATGCGGTCAGGCTTTAACGAAGTGTAAACGAAGTACCAGGGTGATGAGTTTAAGGAGTGAGGAAATTGTAATTCCAATGGATTTGATTTATGACCCAAATGTAGAAACAATGATGTGATGAAAATGCGACTCTACGGTCCGTTTCTTTCACCTGTTTTTCCGTTTTTCTCCAAGGTAAAAAGACCCACTTGGACGAGGAATTTGATGATCCTGTATACAGACAACTGATGGATTAAAGAAGAAGTTTTGACAACCTTATACACAGATATTTGATGAACTTTGCCATAGACCCCCAGTTTCCCTAGAAATTTTAAAATTACGCTAGCCCAACACTTTTGTAAGTCTATGGACATTGACAAAGCTTTTTGCCCACACGCCTTTTGGCAAAAGCACAAAGAAGACTGCATTCAACAGACACCGAACAAGACTTCAACCGACAAATGTTCATTTACCTGACATAGAATACCACTGCATTTACCGTAATTATGTCTTTTCTTCATCTCTACAACCTTCAGGTAATTACACACATAGTCGATAGGGAATACAGGCACAGATATCAGCAATCACATATTCCCCCATTCATGTATCATCAACTAAAATGTGCTCCCCATTTTGTTACAACCACAGCCGAAAAGAGCTCGGTAAAGTTTGACAGCCCATCCACAGACCCGTACCACGGGATAAGAAGGAATTCAAATGTATACTTCGCAATGCCTCGAAGCTTGATTTAAAACACGTACGGCACGATGATACATGACCCCCAAGCACGGATTCATACACACATGCTTCTGCTATCTCACTAGGTCATACCCTTTTCCTACCTTCTCCTCTCCTCCCCTACCCAACCATGTAAATGTATTAACCCCTGACATATATTTTTCTCTTTTTGAAATGTTTTAGGAAGTGGCAGTTAGTGTTGACTGCCAAAGGGTGGACTGTCAAAGTCAGAAAAATATCACGATGCACACTGCCATATTTGCACCTCATATGTGTCCCTGCTGCGCATGCGTGCGCTCTCCCGTGCGTGCACATACTCGCTGTTGCGGGCACCCGCAGGCGCACGGTATGCGCATTTACGGTAGAGATTGTGTGCGTCTAGCGGGCGACTCTTTCGTTACATATTATCACCATATAATGTATTTTGTAGATTATGGTCCTTTTGATAGAATCTGAAAGTTTGGTTAATGTAGAATGTTCATGGACAGAGAAATCCCTCTTTGTTTGATACGAAGGGTCAGACAGGAGTAATACTGTGGTGTTTAGTATCCATCGGAAGAGTATTTAATTAGCAATATTCCGGTGTTGGTTTGAAGCGGATTAATCGCTCGTGCGAATAGTTATGGACATAAGAAGTTTATGTCCATTTACTATTATTTGCACTTACTTATCCATGCGGCGGGAAACCTAGTTTCTCTAACGTCCTAGTGGATGCTGGGACTCCGTCAGGACCATGGGGAATAGCGGGCTCCGCAGGAGACAGGGCACATCTAAATAAAGCTTTTAGGATCACATGGTGCGTACTGGCTCCTCCCCCTATGACCCTCCTCCAAGCCTCAGGTTTTTGTGCCCGTCCGAGAAGGGTGCAATCTAGGTGGCTCTCCTAAAGAGCTGCTTAGACAAAGTTTTTTTAGGTTTAAATCTCAGTGAGTCCTGCTGGCAACAGGATCACTGCATCGAGGGACTTAGGGGAGAGATTTCCAACTCACCTGCGTGCAGGATGGATTGGAGTCTTAGGCTACTGGACACTTAGCTCCAGAGGGAGTCGGAACACAGGTCCTCCTGGGGTTCGTCCCGGAGCCGCGCCGCCGATCCCCCTTACAGACGCTGAAGACGGAGGTCCGGAAAGCAGGCGGCAGAAGACTCCTCAGTCTTCATGAAGGTAGCGCACAGCACTGCAGCTGTGCGCCATTGTTGCTACACGTCTCACTGATTCAGTCACGGAGGGTGCAGGGCGCTGCTGGGGGCGCCCTGGGCAGCAATATTAAATACCTTTAGTGGCAAAATAAATACATCACATATAGCCATTAAGGCTATATGTATGTATTTAACCCAGGCCAGTTTTCTTAAAACCCGGGAGAAAAGCCCGCCGAAAAAGGGGCGGAGCTTATTCTCCTCAGCACTCAGCGCCATTTTCCTGCTCAGCTCCGCTGGTGAGGAAGGCTCCCAGGACTCTCCCCTGCACTGCACTACAGAAACAGGGTAACAAAGAGAAGGGGGGCATAATTTGGCGATATTGATATATTAAAAGCGCTTATATCAAAAACAACACCTTCTAGGGTTGTTTATATACATTTATAGCGTTTTTGGTGTGTGCTGGCAAACTCTCCCTCTGTCTCCCCAAAGGGCTAAGAGGGTCCTGTCTTCGATTAGAGCATTCCCTGTGTGGCTGCTGTGTGTCGGTACGTGTGTGTCGACATGTATGAGGACGATGTTGGTGTGGAGGCAGAGCAATTGCCGGTAATGGTGATGTCACCCCCTAGGGAGTCGACACCGGAATGGATGGCTTTAGTTATGGAATTACGTGATAATGTTAGCACATTACAAAAGTCAGTTGACGAAATGAGACGGCCGGAAAACCAGTTAGTACCGGCTCAGGCGTCTCA
Source organism: Pseudophryne corroboree (assembly GCF_028390025.1). Lineage (NCBI taxonomy): Eukaryota > Metazoa > Chordata > Amphibia > Anura > Myobatrachidae > Pseudophryne > Pseudophryne corroboree. The sequence goes on along the minus strand of NC_086444.1, from coordinate 977,356,829 downwards.
GACACCGTCAGGGGCTGTAAAACGTCCCTTACCTCAGTCAGTCGACACGGGTACCGACACAGATGAATCTAGTGTCGACGGTGAAGAAACAAACGTATTTTCCAATAGGGCCACACGTTATATGATCACGGCAATGAAGGAGGCTTTGCAGATCTCTGATACTGCTGGTACCTCAAAAAGGGGTATTATGTGGGGGGTGAAAAAACTACCTGTAGCTTTTCCAGAATCAGAGGAATTGAATGACGTGTGTGACGAAGCGTGGGTTAACCCAGATAGAAAACTGCTAATTTCCAAGAAGTTATTGGCATTATACCCTTTCCCACCAGAGGTTAGGGCGCGCTGGGAAACACCCCCTAGGGTGGATAAGGCGCTCACACGTTTATCAAAGCAAGTGGCGTTGCCGTCTCCTGATACGGCCGCCCTCAAGGATCCAGCAGATAGGAGGCTGGAAACTACACTGAAGAGTATATACACACATACTGGTGTTATACTGCGACCGGCAATAGCCTCAGCCTGGATGTGCAGTGCTGGGGTAGTGTGGTTGGATTCTCTGACTGAAAATATTGATACCCTGGATAGGGACAGTATTTTATTGACTCTAGAGCAATTAAAGGATGCTTTTCTTTATATGCGAGATGCTCAGAGAGATATTTGTACTCTAGCATCAAGAGTAAGCGCGATGTCCATATCTGCCAGAAGAAGTTTATGGACGCGACAGTGGTCAGGTGATGCGGATTCCAAAAGGCATATGGAAGTATTGCCATATAAAGGAGAGGAATTATTTGGGGTCGGTCTTTCGGACCTGGTGGCCACGGCAACTGCCGGCAAATCCACTTTTTTACCTCAGACCCCCTCCCAACAGAAAAAGACACCGTCTTTTCAGCCGCAGTCCTTTCGCTCCTATAAAAACAAGCGACCAAAAGGACAGTCTTATCTGCCGCGAGGCAGAGGAAAGGGTAAGAGAGGGCAGCAAGCAGCCCCTGCCCAGGAACAGAAACCCGCCCCGGGTTCTACAAAGCCATCAGCATGACGCTGGGGCTTTACAAGCGGACTCAGGAGCGGTGGGGGGTCGACTCAAGATTTTCAGCAATCAGTGGGCTCGCTCACAAGTGGACCCGTGGATCCTGCAGATAATATCTCAGGGTTACATGTTGGAGTTCGAAAGGTCTCCCCCTCGCCGGTTCCTAAAGTCTGCTTTACCAACGTCTCCCTCAGAAAGGACGTCGGTTTTGGAAGCCATTCACAAGCTGTATTCTCAGCAGGTGATAGTCAAGGTACCCCTCCTACAACAGGGGAAGGGGTATTATTCCACACTATTTGTGGTACCGAAGCCGGACGGTTCGGTAAGACCTATTCTAAACCTGAAATCCTTGAACCTGTACATACAGAAATTCAAGTTCAAGATGGAGTCACTCAGAGCAGTGATAGCGAATCTGGAAGAAGGGGACTTCATGGTGTCCCTGGACATAAAAGATGCTTATCTGCATGTCCCAATTTACCCCTCACACCAAGGGTATCTCAGGTTCGTGATACAAGACTGTCATTATCAGTTTCAAACGCTGCCGTTTGGTTTGTCCACGGCCCCTCGGGTCTTTACCAAGGTAATGACCGAAATGATGGTTCTTCTACGAAGAAAAGGCGTATTAATTATCCCTTACTTGGACGATCTCCTGATAAGGGCAAAGTCCAGAGAACAGCTGGAAGTCGGTGTATCACTAACCCAGGTAGTGCTTCAGCAACACGGGTGGATTCTGAATCTTCCAAAATCTCAATTGACCCCGACAACTCGTCTGCTGTTCCTGGGAATGATTCTGGACACGGTTCAGAAAAAGGTGTTTCTCCCGGAGGAGAAAGCAAGGGAGTTATCCGAACTTGTCAGGAACCTCCTAAAACCAGGAACTGTGTCAGTACATCAATGCACAAGAGTCCTGGGAAAGATGGTGGCTTCTTACGAAGCGATTCCATTCGGCAGATTCCATGCACGGACATTTCAGTGGGATCTGCTGGACAAATGGTCCGGATCGCATCTGCACATGCATCAGCGGATAACACTGTCACCAAGAACAAGGTTGTCTCTCCTGTGGTGGTTGCAGAGTGCCCATCTGTTAGAGGGCCGCAGATTCGGCATACAGGACTGGGTCCTGGTGACTACGGATGCCAGCCTACGAGGCTGGGGAGCAGTCACACAGGGAAGAAACTTCCAGGGCGTGTGGTCAAACCTGGAGACGTCCCTTCACATAAATATACTGAAGCTAAGAGCGATCTACAATGCTCTAAGCCTGGCAAAATCGCTGCTTCAGGGTCAGCCGGTGTTGATCCAGTCGGACAACATCACGGCAGTCGCCCACGTAAACCGACAAGGCGGCACGAGAAGCAGAAGAGCAATGACAGAAGCTGCAAGGATTCTGCGCTGGGCGGAGAATCATGTCATAGCACTGTCAGCAGTGTTCATCCCGGGAGTGGACAACTGGGAAGCAGACTTCCTCAGCAGACACGACCTTCACCCGGGAGAGTGGGGACTTCATCCAGAAGTCTTCCACATGATTGTGAACCGTTGGGAAAAACCAAAGGTGGACATGATGGCGTCTCGCCTCAACAAAAAATTGGACAGATATTGCGCCAGGTCAAGAGACCCTCAGGCAATAGCTGTGGACGCTCTGGTAACACCGTGGGTGTACCAGTCAGTGTATGTGTTCCCTCCTCTGCCTCTCATACCAAAGGTACTGAGAATTATACGGAAAAGAGGAGTAAGAACAATACTGGTGGCTCCGGACTGGCCAAGAAGAACTTGGTATCCGGAACTTCAAGAGATGCTCACGGAGGATCCGTGGCTTCTACCTCTAAGAAGGGATCTGCTTCAGCAGGGACCTTGTATGTTCCAAGACTTACCGCGTCTGCGTTTGACGGCATGGCGGTTGAACGCCGGATTCTAAAAGAAAAGGGCATTCCAGAGGAAGTTATTCCTACCTTGATTAAGGCTAGGAAGGAAGTGACTGTACAACATTATCACCGCATTTGGCGGAAATATGTTGCGTGGTGTGAGGCCAAGAAGGCTCCAACGGAAGAATTTCAATTGGGTCGATTCTTACATTTCCTGCAAGCAGGATTGTCTATGGGCCTAAAATTGGGGTCCATTAAAGTTCAAATTTCGGCCTTATCAATCTTCTTCCAGAAGGAATTGGCATCAGTGCCTGAAGTACAAACTTTTGTCAAAGGTGTACTACATATACAACCCCCAATAGTGCCTCCAGTGGCACCGTGGGATTTGAACGTAGTTTTGAATTTTCTCAAATCTCATTGGTTTGAGCCTCTAAAATCGGTAGATTTAAAATACCTTACATGGAAGGTAACCATGCTATTGGCCCTGGCTTCAGCCAGGAGAGTTTCAGAGTTGGCGGCTTTATCATACAAAAGCCCATATCTGATTTTCCATTCGGACAGGGCAGAACTGCGGACACGTCCTCATTTTCTCCCTAAGGTGGTTTCGGCTTTTCACTTGAACCAGCCTATTGTGGTGCCTGCGGCTACTAGCGACTTGGAGGACTCCAAGTTACTGGACGTTGTCAGAGCATTAAAAATATATATTTCAAGGACAGCTGGAGTCAGAAAATCTGACTCGTTGTTTATATTGTATGCACCCAACAAGATGGGTGCTCCTGCGTCTAAACAGACGATTGCACGTTGGATCTGTAGCACAATCCAACTTGCACATTCTGTGGCAGGCCTGCCACAGCCTAAATCTGTAAAGGCCCACTCCACAAGGAAAGTGGGCTCATCTTGGGCGGCTCCCCGAGGGGTCTCGGCATTACAACTTTGCCGAGCAGCTACGTGGTCAGGGGAGAACACGTTTGTAAAATTTTACAAATTTGATACTCTGGCTAAGGAGGACCTGGAGTTCTCTCATTCGGTGCTGCAGAGTCATCCGCACTCTCCCGCCCGTTTGGGAGCTTTGGTATAATCCCCATGGTCCTGACGGAGTCCCAGCATCCACTAGGACGTTAGAGAAAATAAGAATTTACTTACCGATAATTCTATTTCTCATAGTCCGTAGTGGATGCTGGGCGCCCATCCCAAGTGCGGATTGTCTGCAATACTTGTACATAGTTATTGTTACAAAGATCGGGTTATTACTATTGTTGTGAGCCATCTTTTCAGAGGCTACTTCGTTTTTTGTTATCATACTGTTAACTGGGTTCAGATCACAAGTTGTACGGTGTGATTGGTGTGGCTGGTATGGGTCTTACCCGGGATTCAAGATCCTTCCTTATTGTGTACGCTCGTCCGGGCACAGTACCTAACTGAGGCTTGGAGGAGGGTCATATGGGGGAGGAGCCAGTACGCACCATGTGATCCTAAAAGCTTTATTTAGATGTGCCCTGTCTCCTGCGGAGCCCGCTATTCCCCATGGTCCTGACGGAGTCCCAGCATCCACTACGGACTATGAGAAATAGAATTATCGGTAAGTAAATTCTTATTTTCCCACCCACCTGAGCAGTTGGAAATCGTCACAGCCCACCTGTATGAATCAACCTATGACCTTTTGTTATAATGCGAGGAGGAATTCCTGTGTCCAATGAACAATGAGATTGTAGGGACCATTGAATTGTATTGTGTGTGGGGCATAAATAGACAAGCCGATCACATCCAGCTCACTCTTCAACGGTTCTCATTGCTGAAAATCGGGAGCTGGATGTCCAGAGGCGCATGCGATCGTTTCCTTTGTGCGTAAGTTTTTCTCCGCAATCATATCGTCTTTCTTGTTATTATGGGCCATATCTCTCTCTCTCTTCTCTTTCTCTCATTTTCCCTTAAACGTAATTGTATTGTATTTCCTGTGTAGTTATCTGGTTAGGTAGTCTATGTTATATTGTAGTGTATGACTTGTATTGTATTAATTCTTTTGCAAGTATAACATTCAAAATATATATATATATAAGGCGTTGGACTCTAAGCTCAGGTATCTGCGTATTTCTTATAGTGTTAAGTATTCTCAGTGCGTCGGTGACGCTCAAACAGCTTTTAAGTTAATAAGGTTACACTGTGTTGCATCTACACCCTATCTCTACACTAAGGTTTTACAGCATATTACATTGTTTATGGTTTAGATATAAAGGTTTAACATAGTGAGCGTCAGCGCCGCTGGTGATCTCCTCGTGGTCCCGAGCGTCCGCTACGCTATAGCGAATCATTACGTTAGTCGGCAGCCAATAGCGTGCCTGCCTGTGATCTCTTGGCCGTGAGCGAACGTGACGCTTGAGCATCTCGACTACGGCTAAGCGATTGTTACGCAACGAGCGTACCCTTACGGTACTCCATACGTAAATAGCGTACAGTGTTCTTAGACCTCACAAAGGGTTTTATATATGATAAATATTTAGCTTTATCAACATTGACGCATTTCTCTGACTTTGCATTTGTTTTCTCTGAAGGTTCGTAGCAGTCACAGTTGCAGCCATTTATAAATGATTAGAATGAATATTATTCATTGACATGTTATTTGCAACTAGTTACCAGCCCATTAAAAGGATGGAACAAAAAAACAGTAAAATCGGTGCCAGCGGCTGTGCGCTGCCGAATGGAGCAACACTTGAATTGCTCCATAGGGCACCATCTAGTGCCCGGTGGTGTACATAACACTTGAATTCCTACCATAGAGGTGGGGAGCAGCATTGACCTTTTATTGTATAGGACTTATTTCTGGTAAATAATTTATTTTTTAAGAACCACAAGTAGCACCACGCACATTTCTCTTTTTTGTAATTAAAAAAATTAGTGACTACTCCGGCACCAGTGTCCTCTAAGCAGGTGCAAGGTTTCTCAGCATCCTAGGCAAAACTTCAGCCTACTGTCCCCAGCCACCACCAATACCCACTTCCTAGTCCTTCAGATGAAAATGTTACTTATAAGGTCCACCACTTGTATTAAGTGCAACAATGATGTTTCTTACAGAGACGGCCTTAATTTTGTGATAGGCAGAATCAGTGGCACCTTTCCCCCCAATCCCCGCACCTTAGGCAACTGCCTAATGGTAGAACAGGCCCTGCCTCTAAGCCTCTAGGCTTGCAGTGATCCTCCCCACCCAAATGGAGTCAGAGAAATGGATTTAATGGTTAAGTACAAAAATCCTATTATATCCGGTCTAGTCTGAATAATTCTTCTCAATGGTATTTTAAATTTATGTGAGTACTAATTGACAGGGAATAGAGGACAGATATTCCTCTGCATAGTCAGTCTTTTTTTTTTTTATGTATATTTAAGATGGTGGTTGGCAGTTGATATATGACTTTTTATTGCTTTTTAGCTTTTAGTAAAAATCAATTTAATTTTTTTTAGCAGCAATATAAATTTACTTTATAGGATAACACTGATATATTTTTCCTGAACTATAGCCCATTTCCTGCTTAAAACCACACACACAAAAAAAAAGTGATCCTCAACACGTAATTTCTGATAAAATAGTTATGTATAAATGATAAAGAAAAAAAAAAACATTTTTATTTGCTTTATTTTATATGCTAGATCTTCTCAAATGACGGACAGTTTAAAAGCCGCTTTGGTATTAGAGGAAGGTCACCAGGTCAGCTACAAAGACCAACCGGGGTGGCAGTGCACCCAAGTGGTGACATCATCATTGCAGACTATGACAACAAGTGGGTCAGCATATTCTCCTCTGATGGCAAATTTAAGGTAAGACATTGCTATATCTGTAGTATTAGTATCATTATCATATACTGTTCATTCAACAAAATAATCTTGGCTCCGGCTGTAATATATACTTGTTGCACCATACTAGTTTATGGAGTCAAACAAAAGAGGGTGTGGTATAATATTGTAGATCTACAATGATACCTGTGGTTCTAAGTTGACCAGTCCCCAGCCAGTCCTGTGCTTAGATTATGAGTGTTAGGGATCTTCAAGACTAAAGAACTTGTACAATTTTTCTAAGATTACACATTACATTTAGTCGCATGTTGATGGGAAATTGGATATTTTTATTTATCTTTTGTGAACAGTATTAACATTTTTGTTTAGTGTGAAATTACATTACGATCTATTGTTATATTAATGTTTGATCCTAGACTTTACGCGGAGATATATTTAATTTCCTTGTGGGTCTCTTGTCGTATGTAGTTCCTAATACCAATCATGTCTGAAAATCAATTTTATGAAAGGAATGTGAATTATTGAGAAATTCTTCTATACAGATCATACTGTAGTTAGTGACAATATGTTTAGCTTATTGTACTGTACTGAGGATTTAAATTTTTGTGTTTTAACAGACAAAAATTGGATCTGGGAAATTGATGGGCCCTAAGGGTGTTTCAGTTGATCGCAATGGGCACATCATTGTGGTAGACAACAAAGCATGCTGTGTGTTCATCTTCCAGCCCAATGGGAAAATAGTAACCAGGTTTGGTAGCCGAGGAAATGGGGACAAGCAGTTTGCAGGTACACTTGATGGTAATATGTAGACCACCTTCTCTTGTCTTATGTTTTCCTCTTCCTCTTGCCTGGCGTGTCCTCATTAGTTCAAAAAGTCATGTTCATGCTATTCAGTGTTAATTTTGTTGATGAAAATTTTGACTAAAAGTATTCGTTGACTAGAGTTTATTTCTGGAAACTGAGATCCACTAACTAAATCCTAACTAAAACAAAGCGAAAAATGTGACTAAAACTAAAATCCTTGTTCAAAGGACACTGGAATTAACACTGGAAGTAATGTTTTAAATTAAATTATATGTTCTAGATATTTGCAGCCAATAAATATGACCTGTTGTGAAGGAAATAGTACTATGTATCGCACTTGTTTGTTCTAACAAACTTAAGGCATTCATTTGTATATGATATATGAGAGCACTATGATAAGTCAGACTCCGTAACTAACACATTCTCAGCCTACTGAGCCTAGATTTCTAAACACATAGTTAAAGGTATGCAAACTTCTCATGGGAATTTTAGTTAGATGTTCTTCAGCAAAATCCATTACAGTCCATTATGAAACGGTTTCCAAAGTTTGACTAAAACATAGACTAAAATGAAAACCGAGATCCACTGAATAAATCTTGGCTAAAATAAAGCAAAAGAAAAAGACTAAAATGTGACTGTAAACCAACTACAATTTTAAGTAAGCGACTGAGACTAAAACTAAATTGAAAATACTTGTCAAAATTAACACTGATCCCATTCCAGTAAGATGCAATGATGTCCTGTCTGTATGCCTCCTAGTTTACTACAATACAGTGTACTAAAGCTGCATTGCAAGTTAATCCAATGACCAAACGATTTCCACAGTAAGTAATGTACAGTATGGGGGGTATCCAATTAGCGGCAAAAAATGGATCGGGAACTAAAATCTTCACCGACAATTTTCTTGTGAAACGTGTGTTTTCGCGCTTTCAGGGATTTTGTTTCACCTGCCTGAGGAAGGTGAAACTAAATCCCAGATAAGTGGAGACTCGCGCCAGCTCTTTGGGACAAATGTGATAGCCCTAGGCGAATCCATTAGCCACAAGAAAATATTGTGGCTAATTGGATACCGCCCATGTGTAATAGGATTAATGGAAGGAATAGAAGTATTTGACATTCCAGCTCGGTGATGCTGATCCTGGTGTATTTTGAAAATAAAATTTTCATAACTATTCATTTCCAGGCCATTTTCTGCTTGTTACATTCAAAAACGTTCTTTGTAGTGTTTTGGAACTACTTCTACATGTATTTAAAATTGAAGATTTATGCCAAAATGTACCAAATCCCAATTTGTTTCCAAAAGCTACCAAATCCAAGTTTATTTGCTGAATAACTTTATAATTCATGGCAAAATATCTTTGTGACGTATGTAAATATGAAGCTTGGCATGGAAAGAATGTATGAGCAGAGAATGACAGAGATCACTTCAATTGCATATCGTCAGCATTTTTTTTTTCCATTGCTGAAAAGCTTGTTCTAATGGAAACATGCTCCACAATTATACAACTAAATATTTTTTAATCTTATCAGAATGGAACGTATTTGAGATAAAGTTATGAACATAATAGATTGTACTGTTTCTTAGGATCGTCATAAATGTATCAATTTTTTTTCCGTTCTGAATAACATTAGCTGATAATAGACAAAAGCGTTCATTTGCCCACACAACAAATGTAAATACGGCACAATTACAACTCCAGTTGTATTAAAATATGGGAGAATTTATATATTTATGAGCAATACTTTATGTGAAGCAACTTTGTATGTTTTCCTTTGGTGGACCTGTAAAATGTTGGTGTTTTAGTTCCAGTCTTTGCAGTGGTGTTAATAATAATAATAATAATAATAATAATAATTCTGTTTCAAATATTGGTGAAATAGTGCAGAGCAGTGTCAATCCTCTCATTACCAGATGGCGTTGCCATTATGACTGCCTGGGGTAGATTGTATTGTAGGTTTAGTCCCCAGTAATGTCATAGGCTCCTTTTACCAGGTTTGTGGGCAAAAAAAAATGTAAATAATAAATACATCTGCATTATACTTTTATAGACTGTTACAGAAGAAAGACGTTGTAGTGCAATGTTGTCATATACAAGTTTCAGAAAATTATTAAATATTTTTTATGCCTTTTTTTTGTTTTTATAAATGTTCTGCCAATATCTGTAAAATGTTGAATATATTCCATTTTGTTCCTGATAGGACCTCACTTTGCAGCTGTAAACAGCAATAATGAAATAATTGTGACAGACTTCCATAACCATTCAGTTAAGGTATGTTATATTTACAGTTATTGCCACCAATAAAGCATCTACTGTATCAGATTATTATGTACAACAAATTTGAAATAACAGGTGTGCATTATGGCCAACAAGGCTCACCACCAGTAAAAAGTGTCCCCAAAAACTCAAAGCAAACATAAAAATCATCATGTCACCAACAGTCATCTGAGGTATGTGATATTTATGCAAAAGCACCATAGCTGCTGTTGACTGTATGGTTATTACAGTACATCTATCAGATGAATCGCCTATTGCCATTCTAACATCTGATGATAATTTTGTGTGTTATTTTTGAAGGGCAGGAAGTGAGTCTATTGTATAGAACGCCAACATTTTTCAGGAGTTATTGCTAATGATGGTTATTTTCTTACTTATAGAATTTCAGTTTCCAACAATGTAATATGAATAAAAAAAATATTTTTTTTTTATAAAATACTATGACAAATAGAAAGATTACTAAGATAAACACAGAAGAGGAAATATAACTACTGTTGCCTGTCAGTGTTAAGCTGGGTACATGTTAGCCTGTATGCTCCATAAGCGATATCGTCAGTGTTTGTCCTTGAACTCCTGGGCTAACGATATAGTGCATACACACTGAACGATATCGCTAACGCTATCATTCAGTGACGTCATCCTGCCACCATCCAGAACATGCAGTTTCAGACGATATTGTCAAAATTAACCTGCATTTACAGACGACAGAAAACCTCTTCATCGACACTTGGGAATGCGTATCGTTGACAAAATAGTGTGTGCAGACTGGACGATATTATTCAGATTGTTAATAAAAATCGCCTAGTGTGTACCCAGCTATACTTACTTGTTCAATATTTTTGTGACAGGATTTACTAACTGAAAGTCACACAGTGGACTCTTGACTCCCTCTTACAAGACCCGGCCCTGTTCTTTTGTCTGCTGGGGCATTCCCGCTGGGCACTACAGTAAACATATAATTTTGAGTCTGGTTAGCTGCTGGTGGTTTTGCCACGGGGTGGTCTTATAGTTGGCGAATGTCGGGATCCCGGCGCACAGTATACCGGCGCCGGAATCCCGACACCCGGCATACCGACACATATTCTCCCTCGTGGGGGTCCACGACCCCCCTGGAGGGAGAATACGCCACCGTGCCTGCATCGAGCCCGCAAGGGGCTCATTTGCGCTCGCCACGCTGTCTGTATGCCGGCGGTCGGGCTCCCGGCGTCGGCATGCTGGTCGCCGGGAGCCCGGCCGCCAGCATACCATACTACACCCTTGCCACGTATTTCTGGCTTCAGCACTGCATGGGCGCTGCCATGTTGGGTTAATTAGCTGATTCTGGTTTCCACTAATCACAGAGGGGCTAGCTTTCACATGACCAGAGGCGCCAATGTCTGATCAGAGTGTTCCATTTAACCCCTCATTTGCATCTGCTCACTGCCAATACAATTTGTACCTTACCTGTTCTTGGCTCCAGTGTCAGCAGCTCTGCTTCCTGATTTCTGGTTACTCCTGTCTGGCGCACACTGCATTGTGCATATCAGGGTTCCTGAGTTCTCTGGTTTCTAGCTTTGTGTTTTAGGTCTCCTGTTACTCCCCACATTCTGCACAGTGCTGAGCACTATTCTATCTTCACCAATGAGCTATCTCTGCCTGCAGTGTGTATTCCCTGCTGTAACTGTGCAGTTCCATTTAGAGTCTGCGGAGTGAAAAAGCCCAATACCAGCACGCAGGTTTCAAACTGCTCATCAACTCCAGCTAGTAAAGCCTGCTTAGTTAATCACCGCAATCCTGTGCAGTATCCACACTGATCATCAGCTTTAGCTAGTATAGCATGGTAATAAATCACTGGAACCCTGTGCAGTTTCCACGTTGCTCATCATCTCCAGCTTGCAAAACCTGTGCAGTTACTACTGTTGTCCTGTGCAATTCCAGTTTGCTATCATTCTCATATCCAGAACCTGCGTGCATTTCATTTACTGCCTGCAGAGTAAACATTCATCACCTGCGTGCATTTATTCACAGCTTGCAGCACACACATCTATTACCTGTGTGCCATTACCATTCTTAACCTACAGTATGCACAACCTATGCCTTTGTGAATACCATCCATCACCAGCAGGGTGTCAGTTCTCACTAGTCCGCAGTCTCTTCGCTAGTAGAGACTACTCCTGTACACCTGATTGCAAGCTTCCCCAGCAAGTGCCTGCTTCCATTGCGGGTCAGGATATTACTCTCATCTTAGTGCTTTACGGTGATTTCCATTCCTGTTCAGTTCTGATATTCTAAGACTAATGGTGCCCATACACTTGTGCGATGCCCCGCAACGCGACATCGCGGAGCATCGCACCGGCAGTTCAGGTGCGATGAAATCCCACCTGAACTGCCAAAGTGATTACCATGCGATCATGTGATAGATCGCATGGTAATTACATGATGGGCATGTGGCCGCTCCCGGCGGGTGCCCATCACACATCGCAGTGCGATATATTGCCTGTGTTAAAATAAAACACATGCGATCGCACTGCGAACCGACAATTATGTGCAGCACATACTATCATTCGAGCGGCGTACGCGCGCATCGCGTCTCATGGTACCTTAAATGTGCATACAATCCTTTGATTTCTCTCACAAATGCTGTTGAAATCGAAGGATTGTACCTTATATCTCATAAGTGTATGGGCACTATTACTCCTGTGATATTACTGTAAGAGGCAGAGTGTCCTAACATCCAGTCCTAACTTCATTCACAATAAAACATTTTAATCTTTGTTTTGAAAGTGAAAAACTGTTATAATCAAAAACAAAATCTCTGTACAGAAGGTATAACCTCCCTCATCACGTATGAGGACAGAATATTCTAAAATACAACCAAAAAACTCATTGAATATAGGAACAAGTAGGAAGAAAACACCAATTTGCTATTATGGTGAAGCTAAATTAAGCCATTAGGAAGTAACTAGCTGGTGCTGGCGACCGTCCTCCTCACCAGTGTGTATTTACAGAAGCCCTCAGGCACTCGCAATTAATACATCTCCATGTGGGTATGTCTCCATAGGCAACTACTGTATGTGAACAGTCTACTGTACTTGTTCTCAATTTGCATGCACCTTCCCTCCCATGTCCTGCCTTTCCAAGTGTAAGGAGGTCCGAATGCTAAATCTGTATATCAACATTGACTTACATCTTGCTTATTGGTAACATGCATAGTAAAAATTTGCCTATTTTACCCTAGGCACAGTGGCATACACCCAACTCCACATAGTTGGTAATTCAATTGTTTGCGATGCTGGCAATATGCCATCCAAACAGCCACACATAACTGGCACAACAGCACTAATTTGTCCTCGCACCCTTCACTACAAATTCCTTCTCTGTTATAATTAAACTGCTAGTAATTCTGTGGTACATCATCCATGTTTTCTGAAAATTAAAAAAAACACATGAATAAAAAATATTTTCCAGGGGCCTTTTATACAGAGATTCCTTTAACAAGGGAATACTGCATCACAGTTTATGGAGAAGCATCAGATCACAGTATAATTTCAGGGAACCAACATTAAGGGTGGTCTTCAGTATGCCGACTGACGGGATCCCGCCGCACAGTATACCGACAGCCGGCATACCGACAGCCGGCATACCGACACTTATTCTCCCTCGTGGGGGTCCACGACCCCCCTGGAGGGAGAATAAAATAGCATGGCGCGCCACCGTGCCCGTAGCGTGGCGTATGCTGGTCGCCGGGAGCCCGACCGCCGGCATACCATACTGAACCCCAACATTAATATGCATTCATTTAGTCAATGCTGACGGTGAGATAACATCACCACCTAGCGCCGACTAAACCCCTGTATAAACACTGGGAGGAGATTCAATAAGGTGTGGGCTCTATTGTGCGGCTTAAGGGGGGGTACACATGGAGAGATCCGTGCTTAAATTCTGACTAGATTGCTTAAAAGTTAAGCACGGATCTCTCCATGTGTATCTCCTACAGCAATCGCGATGCGCAGTCCCGCGCATCGCTATTGCCCGTGCTAGATTGGCCTGCATGCAGGCACAATCTAGCAGGTCACTCATTTCACCGCTGGGTGAAATGAGTGCCCCTCCCCCCGTCGCTCAGCACACATCGCGCTGTGCTGAGTGGGGGGAGAGATATGTGCTGAGCGTTCAGTGATAGATCAGCACACATCTCTGGGGAGATCTCCCCGTCAGTACTAGCCTTTATGCTCCCAGGTAAAGCAATTAACCTTCCTAGGTTGTTCGGCTCTTTTTTTGACCCATATCAAATTACACCTTAGCTGTATGCTCCATTGCAACACCCTAGGAAGGTTAATACAGAATTTGCTCTGCAAGCAGAAATCCTCATGAAGTGCTGCATTAGGCCAGGTTGATCACTGGTCTCTAACTGAATAGCCCCCAGCACTTTACCCCACAGCTAATTGATTGTTCTCCATTGTGAATGCTCAGAGGCGAGCTCCCAATGTGACACCATGATTGTTAGTAAGCGGACCAAATGGAATAAACTGGTTTGTAGCAAGGTGCAGCATGTGTTTCACGGAGGGACTAATGAGGCTCCAAGACAGCCTACCATTGGGTTATAATGTTCATTTACATGCAGTTACTACATTCATTTATTTTGTTTGAATGTTAGGTATTTAACCAAGATGGTGAGTTTATTTTGAAGTTTGGTTCAAATGGAGAAGGCAACGGACAGTTTAATGCTCCAACTGGAGTGGCTGTGGATTCCAATGGAAACATTATTGTAGCTGACTGGGGCAACAGCAGGATACAAGTAAGCCTTTGTGAATAACTCTTGTGCTTTCTACATTAGCATTCGTCATTTAAGTGAGTAATAAACAGAAGTAATTAGACTACAAACAGACAATAAGTATATATCATTTAGATTCTGCATATTATTTATGATAAAACTGACATTTAGTGAGCGGCAGTGGATTCAGGCGTTCCACTTGGGTGTGTTCAGATGCACTCTTGGTTTATTCATTTATTCATTCAACTTGAAGGAAGATTGATTGCTTTATTGCAGCCAAATCTAGGAATAGCTTGCACTTATTCTACCTGTATTGCCCCAGTATCTGAACAGTTTTTATGGGTAGAAGAAGTATGGCTTTAAGCTCCATGTACGCAATCCCAGTACAGGGGCTTTTCACAGTATGGACTAGAGAATGCTGATTTCTTGGGGGTTACAGCTCATGGATTATGATAATCCATCATTAAAACCATTATTTTGTAATCTATACAGTAGCAACCACCCTGGTTCTATCTGTATGATATTGTTTCACTCCCTTTGATAGGTATGCTTCTGTAAAATGTTTAGGTCACATCACAGACATATACTATGTGAGATATAGACAACCCTTGGGACTCGAGGGGGTTTACATTTGCACCCACCAGGTCAGGCCCTCAACTACTAGGTGCTTGCTTCCATCACTGCAGAGACCTTTGTTGGTGCACTAGACCCTCTCCAAACTGCAGACTGCATACACATTGAAGCCTGCACCTCTGGATAGTTAATCCTGACACAGTTAGTCCTGCTTACAATGAAATTATCAACCTTACCTGATCAAGCTAGCTTCAAAAGGAGAGGGACAAGGAAGCCACTAACATTTTAGTACCCATTTATTACTCTGGCAAATGGTTTTATATATTACATAGTGGTGGCACTCCAGTAATTTTCTTTGGCTTGTAATGCTGAACACCTGGCACACGAAGAGAAAAACATTTCCTACCCCTGTACTTTTTCCTTTCTCATCACACCCAACATGCTAACGCAATATAGCATGCAGCACATGCTAAACACATTTTGCTGCTCCCAGTGGCCACCATGTTCTCCCACAGTCTGGTGCCTGAGGGAGAATAGCAGTTGTAGTAATTGTCCTGAGAACGCTATCACTGTGAAATAGGACACCAAAATATTAATGTACTGCCTAGAAATGTTGCAGAATATTATTGTAGATGGAAATAGTAACAATAATTTTTCAGATAGTCTATTACTTTAACAGCTAAAAACATTATGTTGGTAAATACCTAGGCTTTATAAAGCACTTTTGTTCTCTCTCCTTTTATACATGTTTGTATTTGCCTAAATAAAAGTTAAGCTTAGGCGTATCGCTAGGTTCCATATTTGAATATCTCAGCTCATTTTATTGTTATTTTTTTTTCTATCACCTTTAGGTATTTGATGGGAGTGGATCATTTTTGTCCTACATCAATACCTCTGCTGACCCACTCTATGGTCCACAGGGGCTTGCCCTGACATCAGATGGTCACGTTGTTGTAGCAGACTCTGGGAACCATTGTTTTAAAGTTTACCGGTATTTACAGTAAAGTGGATGGCCACCGTTTTGTGGATTTACTGCACTGGATATGAACCAACTATGCTTCATGCAAGATGGATGGAAATATCCCAACCTTTGTCAGAATGACTATCCCTTATTTAAACCCCATACATTCATGTTTACGTTTCATCAATGACTCGTGTCTGTGACAGAAGTTTCATCGCTACACAGCGGAAAAGGAATTTCCAGTGTAATATAGGACACTCTTAATGTGTTGCAGGAAATCTTCAAACACAGATGTAAAAAAACACTACTCTTGTGCACTTAGGTATTAGAACTCTTAGAGTACTAACTCACGGACAGGATGCTTTGAGCTTCCACATTCTATAATCAATTGTTGTCATACATTATTTGCCCAGCACTCAATCTGGAAGTCTTCTAGACCCGTGTATTCTGGTAGGTATTGTATTTAAATATAGGAATAACATTAATGTAAAATAGTAAAACATTCACGTGTCTGCAAAGTAAACTTTCCAAACAGTTGTCACATTTGTAATAATGGCTGAACTTTTCTGTACACATTCCTTTCTCGTCTATGTGCACTTCTATTTATCATGTGGTATATTGATAAAGCATCACAAATTATATGTTTCATTTCATGCATTTTTCCACCTTTTTTTTTTTTTTTTGTTTTACAAAAAAAAAATCTAAAATAGAAGAAAAAAATAAATAAAATTTGTAACAAGTGTTGATTATGGTTCACAGGCATTTTCCAAGGCATTTGTGCTTTATTAACGGACTGTAACCCTATAGTAAGGTTGCATGTTTATTTCCTACTGAGACTTCCCCCACATACAAACATTTGTGGTCTATTATTCCCAGTAATGGACAGCAGGATGGCAGTGTGAGGCCTTGTATGGGATTAATAGCCATAAGGATTTTGCTCTGAGGTAATGTTACAACTGTTGTAACAACATGTGGGGTAATGATTGTATTTGTATATAAAGGGTTTTTTATTTTTCAAACCTCCTATTTAATATAATTGGTAGCAAAAATGATTTGATATGGTTATGTTGCGGTAATTGAAGTGCTTTAAATAACTGGCCAAATTTTGTGAATCTGTTCCTCTGGACTAAAGAGCTAGTGGTATTCAATGATTTTATTTATATAAAAAATATTACCCATGAATACTGCCATGGATGTAATGGCCCCCACTCTGTACTCTTTTTCCATTGTAAATCTCAGCCACTATTAATGCAGCATTAGCAGCTGACTATATCCATAACTGTGTACCTTCCGGTTGCAGTCATGGTAAATTCACATGGGGGGGGGGCATAAACCCCACTTGGCATAATGAGAGAAGAATAAGGCATGGGACCATTACAGCCAGCAGTGTTCTTGACGAATCTGGCAAATTACACTTCCATTGTAAATGCAATATTCTTTTCCTTATTATCACACTAAAGTCAACTCAAAAGTGCAACATTGGACCTGGGTGCATTAATGCAACTAAGCATTTGTTTATAGCGTTGTCTTCCTTGAGCAATACAAGATGTAGTCCAGATTAGTACATTTAGCCCTAATTGTTTTGTGCCTTTATTGTGCAAATTCCAAACAAAACACATAAGGGTAAATGTAATAGCCTGCACAATGCAAGCATGGGTGAGTCTGCCTGATAATTTAAAGGGGCAATTATTTCAAAGGCAAAACCAACCTAGTTTTGTCTTTTAAATGATTGGCCCTTTAAAACATCGGGCGTACACCTCGGGAACTCACTGATGCCTGCATTGCCACATGCTATTACATTTACCCCTTACACTTACTGTACCTATGTTAATTGTGCCCAGTAAAGTTGGAATAAATTTGACATTGAAAGGTAAACCGCCTAACAGCATTTATTTATAATATTTTTCCATTTCACAAGTATCATAGTTACATTTACAAAAGAACAACCAAATGTTATCAACTCATTACACTGTGTCCCAATAGCTCTGTGCATTTTACCCCCATTAATACTATCCAAGCACCAGGGTGGGGAAGGTTCATCCATGATCTGCTGGTCAAGTTGATCACTTGGTGAGTTATCCACGCCCAAACAAAAACTTGTGCACAGACCCTATTCTAAAGGGCCCTACACACTGGCCGACCCGCCGCCGAGCTGCCCGACGGCGGATACGGCCGACGAGCGACCCGGCGGCGGGGGGGGGGGCAGTGACGGGGGGAGTGAAGTTTCTTCACTCCCCCCGTCACCCGGCTGCATTGAAGTGCAGGCAAATATGGACGAGATCGTCCATATTGGCCTGCATGTACAGCCGACGGAGGACCAGCGATGAACGAGCGCGGGGACGCGCATCGTTCATCGCTGGAGCCTCCACACTGAAAGATATGGACGAGTTCTCGTTCATTTATGAACGAGATCGTTCATATCTTTCAAAAAAATCGGCCAGTGTGTAGGGCCTATTAGTGTTTGGATTTTTAACTTAAGAATCCTTACTTACTAGCACTCTGGGTTTTCAAATACTTTTAAAGGGAGCCTGCTAAAGAGCTAAACAATTAGTAAATGAATGAACAAATTAATTAGACATTTAGTAAGTGTTTACAAAAGCGGAAGTGTTGCTCATAGCAATCAATCAAATTCTATCATTTCAAAATCTGATTAGTTGCTATGGGCAATACCTCCACTTTATTTTAATAACTTTACCCCAAAGAGAACAACCTGCCACATCATATAGAACACTGAATACACAAGCTATGTTGTTGTTTTTTAAGTGCAATTTATTTTTACCGTTTAAAATAAGTTTCTTATTTTCTCCATCAGTTGTGTTAAAATCTTATAATGGATATATTTTTAATTTGTTCACTTATCTGCTTTTGATTGTCCTTTTACAGTATGTATATTTTGACAGTCTTTTATCCATCAGTGGAATGTTCAATATATAAAATTCACTAGCCTGGAATTTAATTTCCCTTTTTTTTCCTGTTTACTTTATTTAAACAGTATTAAATAAAAAAATGAATGGAAGTGGATGATTACTTATTAAATAAACAGGTGTAGGGAAATAACCCATTTCACAGTCTCTGCTCAGGTCCAAAGGCTGTTGCAATTACTACAGGTTCTCAGTCACAAACTGCAATTTATCATTCCCTTAGTTGTAGTCTGCTGCTGTTTTAATTTCAATCTTTGAATTGACCCCATAATAAATATGACCCATGCTACTACCTAGAGTAAGATCAACCCTTCTTTCCCCATTTTATGCTCATCCTCTGTACCTCTCATCTACAGTACATATTGCATAAACTAGAAATCACTCCAGAGGACAGATCAGTTTACATGCAGCATGTGTTCCAGTGTAACTTGAGCACTGACAACGTGACACGGTTAAATCACAGTAACAGCGCTAGCTACAGAAATAGCACTGACAAGAAACAAATGCAAAACATGACTTCATGGGATTTGTTGATGTCCTATTGTAGTATCGGTAAAAGAAAACAACATGGAATATGACATACCATGCAAGAAGCCTTCATGTATGTTCACATTGTTCTGTTTACATCATTCCATATGTTTCTTCCTTCCGTATGGTTTCATGAGAGAGGCACTTTCATTGATCTTACAGTAGCAGCCATTTTTGTTGAGGACATCACAACCTTTTCCCATCCTGCATGATACACAGCATTAAATACTAGTAATGTGGATTGACAGACATTTGCTAAAAGGATGGTCATTTAAGTTATTTGCTAAATTATATCCGTAAAGACAATGCAACCCAAAAGTTTTCATTTTTAGGAATGTAAATTACAAGTTCAGAGATCAGTAGTGATTTTCTGCTGAAGCTTTGTTAAAAAGTCTAATTGCAATTCCAAAATATAATTCAACGATACAAATGGCTACAAACGTCAAAATAAGATCTATAGTATCAGAGCGTACTGTAGCTTAATGGTCTCTCAGGGCACAATACATAAAATATGAGGGGAAAATGGGAGACCACTTCTGAGACCTTACAAAGCACACTGACCCTAATAACAGAACAACGTCAGTCCATCATTGGCCCACAATCCTCCCTTATCCTTTATAGGATGGTGAATGCTATAATGTTTTATATTCATTTTTATTGCTAGTGTAACCAGCAGCTATTTAAGCTTCCAGACAGATTCCTGCTGTGGGAGCCAGTTGTCATTTCAGTTCTCTTGTTTCATTTTACTGTTTCAATATAATGCAGCTTCCTCTTACATGAATAGCATTGACATTGTACCGTATGTCAATACACCTACTGTATCTGCTGTCTGTATTTCTGTTACCTAAAAAACTGCAAGGCAATGACTCTTCTATTCCAGATTGAAGCAAAATAGAGAAACCACGTTCTCCTCATGAGATATTTAAGTATGCCCCATTTCACTAAAGGTATACACAGATATAACACTTCAAATGTAAATTACTGGTTAATAATATAGTCAAATAAACGGTGCATACTGTTGTCTACAATTTAGAATAAAGCAAATAAAAGGATAGACAATACTGTGCTTATGTCAGCAGTCGCATATTGAGCTGATGTCTGAGTACTGGCTGTACTGTGCTGTGTATACGGTCACTTGTGCAGGGCAGTACTGCAGGTGTGAGGACAGGGACGATGGCAGTCGGGGGAGTAAGGCAGGCCAGGGGACGCAAAATAGATGTCCGGCAGTTGACTTTATGTGGTCTGTGTCTGAGATATGCACAAACTTCACTCCATTTTGGTAGGAAGCCAATCTATTTGTGAACACTGATATATTTTATATGCTAAAAGTTTTTATGTTTGTAAGTGTAACATTAAAGTGTATTACATCCTAGAAAAAATAAAAATTAAGTAAAAAATAGGTATCACACTATATGCCTTTCTATATTATCCTGAGGAATCCTAGAAACTACTGAAATTCAGATGGAGATTTTAAATGTGCAAAAATACGAGGTTCTGTTCTGTAAGGACAATATACATAGGACATGCTATACACTATGGGGCTTATGTAATAGCCTGCTACTGTAGCTGCATGCTCTGCAGGGAGGCTGTCCTTTTTTAAAGTGGCAATCATTGGGAAGGCAAAATAAGGTTGGTATTTGCGCAGATCGTGCAGTTGGCAGACTATTACATAAGCCCTGTTTTTTAAAAGGTGCACAATTTGTTTTAATTACTATGTGCTGCTTGCAATCTACTTTTCGCGAGGTAGAGTTTTTTTATTCTATTTTATATGAGTGCTTACCACAACTATAGGAGATATCATAAGGGGTAAATGTAGTAAGGTGGGAGGTTTTTTTTTTTTTTTTAGAACTGGTGATGTTGCCCGTAGCAACCAATCATATTCTACTTATCATTAATCAAGCTGCTTCTAGAAGATAATAGAATCTGATTGGTTGCTATGGGCAACATCACCAGTTCTAAAACAAAACTCCTGCCTTAGTAAATTTACCCCTAAGTCCCCAGATGTTATTATCCTATGATTGTTCTTTTTATGTGACCACGTTCGTTGGAGAAAATGTAGAAAATGTTGGCTCATCCATTTATTTACCTTGCTACACATTGTAGACAACAGTGTGCACTGTACTTTTGACTGTATTACTAACTAGTCATTTACATTTCATTCTGGTACATTGGTATATACCATCTAATCAATACTCACAGCCTGTTATAGATCGCCAGAGACATTTAGCATCAGTTATAGCATTTAGGGGTATATGCAATTGCGGTCGAATTCCGGCTGGAATTCGACCGTTTTTGGATTCAACACAATTTGACAGGCGAAACCCTCCCACCGGGACCCGAATTCGACATATTCAATAAATAACGGATTCGACAGTCCCGCTGTCAAAAAACGGACCAATTGATGAATAGTGGGCGGCCTGGATTCGACTTCATGGACGGCACAAAAGTGTTCAAAAAATCCTGAAAAAAAAAATGCGTGGGGTCCCCCCTCCTAAGCATAACCAGCCTCGGGCTCTTTGAGCCGGTCCTGTTTGTAAAAATACGGGGGGGAAAATGACAGGGGTTCCCCTGTATTTTAACAACCAGCACCAGGCTCTGCGCTCGGGTCCTGGTGCCAAAAATACGGGGGACAAAAGACGTAGGGGTCCCCCGTATTTTTAACACCAGCACCGGGCTCCACTAGCCAGAGAGATAATGCCACAGCCGGGGGACACTTTTATATTGGTCCCTGCAGCCGTGGCATTAAATCCCCAACTAGTCACCCCTGGCCGGGGTACCCTGGGGGAGTGGGGACCCCTTAAATCAAGAGGCCCCCCCCCTCCAGCCACCCAAGGGCCAGGGGTGAAGCCCGAGGCTGTCCCCCCCCCCCCCCCCCCCCCATCCAAGGGCGGCGGATGGGGGGCTGATAGCCTTTTGTGACAAAAAAAGAATATTTATTGTAGCAGAACTACAAGTCCCAGCAAGCCTCCCCCGCAAGCTGGTACTTGGAGAACCACAAGTACCAGTATGCGGGGGGGGGGGGGGCGCTGGTACCTGTAGTTCTACTACAAAAAAATACCCAAATATAAACAATACACACACACCGTGATAGTACAACTTTATTACATACATGCACACCAGCATACACACATACTTACCTATGTTGACACGAAGAGTCGGTCCCCTTCTCCACGTAGAATCCACGGGGTACCTGTAAATAAAATGATACTCACAACAATCCAGTGTAGATCGGTCCTCTTCTTTGTTTGTAATCCACGTACTTGGCAAAATAAAAACAACAAAACACGATCCACGCACTGAAAGGGGTCCCATGTTTACATGTCGAATTGAAAAAATTTCGAAAATGAAACGGCAGGTTTCTTGTCAAAGTACTGTATTGAATTGTTGAATCAAAAGTGTCGAAAATGACCCATTTTCGGCAATTTGACCGCAATTGCATATACCCCTTAGTTTCACTTTATTTTGGGCTCATGAGACAAATGAATCAGAGATGCAAGTAGTAAACACTACACAATGTGTGCAGCCCTGGTGGATTTGTGTGTGTCTTGCTCTAAATTGTGAAGGATATTGCATATATTGTGGTGAGCATATATGTATGTGTTCCTGCATTTCTTATGATCCCATGAAATGACACAAACCTGCATAAAAACCATGATAATATTGTACCATTCCATAAAACAAGTGCTCCATCATTACTGGAATCCCTGTATGAATTGATCATAACACAACATGTCAATAAATAGCTGGATTGTACTTAATGCTTTCATGAAGTGTTATTTACGGAATGTGTGAGATCAAGTTGTTGGGTCCGGTATGAATTACCGATGGCCAGGATGCCAGCCGTCAGTATACCGACAGCGGCATCCCAGCCA
Organism: Pseudophryne corroboree; assembly: GCF_028390025.1. NCBI lineage: Eukaryota > Metazoa > Chordata > Amphibia > Anura > Myobatrachidae > Pseudophryne > Pseudophryne corroboree. The sequence goes on along the minus strand of NC_086444.1, from coordinate 977,333,481 downwards.
CCAGTATGCAGGCAGCAGGGCGAGTGCTAGTAGATTTCTGAACGACTCTCATTATCGGACTATTCAATTAAAAACTTGTTGTTTTTTTCAGGAGAAAAATGTCCTGTTTTCCTGCAATACCACATGGGATCCAGGATATGTATATGGACCCATGTGTTATTGCTGGCTCTGAGGGCTGCTTATTGTGATTATGATTTGGGTGCTGAGGCACCTGAAGTATAATACCCTATAAGTGCCGGGTCTCGGGGCTAATTGAATAGCCCCTGGTGAATCAATTAGCTGCAATAAATTACCGCAGCTAATTGAATACCAGTGTTAATGGCTACTTGCATAGCCATCATTCCCACTTCAGTTCCATAACAACTTTCACCCTGCAGTCTTCCATACTGCTCACTCAGGGAGAGTGCTGAGTCCTCATGCGGGCTCTCTGCGCTCACCACAATTTATGTTCTCACTCTATGGGTATCGTGGACACCCACGAGTGGAAAATAGCCCCTGTGTACCGGGATTCCGGCTGTTGAGATTCCAGCATCTGTATCCTGACCGCCGGGATTCCGACAGCCTGCAAATTCATCGCATCTCATTTAAACTTACCCAAAGTGATTTTATCCCCCCCAAAAAATTTTTTGGGATTTGTAAAAATAAATAAATAAATAAATACATTTCCCCCAAACATCAGAACACTGGTCATCACCATCAGAACATCACAAACATCGAAACATTGCGAAAATCGCGGCTTTCATGTTAAAAGCCGGAAACAGCCACCAGGTACACAGGCTTGGGGGGGTTAATTTACATTTCCCCAGCGGCTGCTATTGTCTGCAGCCGCTGGGTGGGGGGTCCTGCCGAGATGACTGATCAGCAGTGATCGGCAGCATGGCAAACACTGGGGGAGGGTGCAGGAAGGCAGAGGGGCCTTCTGGTCCCTCTGAGAGCAGCAGCGGAGGGAAGTTTCTCTTCCCTGCAGCTGCAAACACTGTCTATCTTACTGGCCACATCCTGTGCGACCAGGTCAGATAAACTACTTGCTGGTGTGGTTGCATCTAATGCGACCATGCCCGGCAAGTGGTTAAAAGGTGTCAAATGGCTGATTTGTGCATTTATTTATTTTTAAGGAAAAAGGGATATTAAGCAAAATAATTCTCTTTAATTACAAAGGAATTAATTTGAAAATGCAAAAAGTAAGTAAAAAAAGTGATTTGGGGGTAATTTGAGGTGACTACATTTTGTCAAAAAAGTTTATAAAAAGCAATTATTTTTCATTAAAATAATTACTTTCTTTAGAATTTGGCGTAATAAAAATGAACGTTGATTTTGGGGTAATTTGAGGCCATTTTTTAACCCCAAAAATAACATGTAATTATTGGCCCAAGTAAGCGAATTGAAAACTTCCAAATGCCAAATTAGTCATTAAGGGTTGACAAGGGGTTCTGAAGCAAGGCCTGACATTTTGACCTTTAAAATAAAGATTTTCTCTTACCTTTTCACACTCATCGTGGGTGCGCACAAAAAAACACACATTTCCACTGATTGCTTCAATAAGAGTTTGTAATAGGATTGCAAAATGAATTTGCCATGAAAATGGCAACAATCGCCTAATTGAATTGACCCCTTCCAGTACTAAGTGAAAATGGTCTATAGAAGAACTGCAGTCAGAGCTGAATTAAGTCATCGGGGGGCCCGGGGTACTTAAGTAAGGAGGCCCTTAGCTCTAAAGTGAAAAATCTATCTATCTATCTCCAACGGCCGAACTCAGCATAATTACAAACGACACGATATAACAGCTTTGTTAGGCAACATTTTCAGCACCTGTCAGCGCTTTAATCAACCCACTCAAGTGGCTTGATAAAAGCGCTAACAGGCGCTGAAACGTTGCCTAACAAAGCTTTTACATCATGCCGTTTGCAATTATCCTGAGTGCTGCTGTTGGAGTATTGTATTACATTCAGCATTGCTTGCTGACTTGTGGAGGGCACCAGGAGCAGCAACTATTAAGATCCTGTTGAGTGCCGGAGCTGGGAGATATATATATATATATATATATATATATATATATATATATATATATAATCAATTTGATATAAAGAAGGCACTCACCAGACTTATAATGAATTGCAAAAAAAGTCTATTTATCAAACCTCACATCAGCAGCTTAATCATGGTTGGTCGACGTTTCGGTCCCAAACCGGACCTTTTTCCAGACCAGAATGTACAATCGTCAGAATCACAAACCAAATGACCCCCAGTGTGGAACTACAAGTACCCCCCCCCCGGGTCCCGCCCGTTAATTCATCACCCAATCAGAATCCAAAAATCCTCATCAAAAAGATCATGTAGTCAACAAATACACAAAGCACACTTCACCTCCTATTAGAGTAATCCAGCTAATTGTATGCATCACATTAAAACTATTTCGCCAGTGCAATTACGCTCACCTCATTCTTCGTTATGCATTCACCGACTGGTGGAACGCACGCCGCGGGTGACCCGCATGGCATTTCCGCTATCTCTAGGCAAAGTGTTACCACTTCCGGATGCGCAAATAGACACTGGAACGCAGTGTGACATGCTGCGCTTAGTTAGCTCAAAAGTCAGTATAGTTTACATAGTAAATAATGTTAATCAAGTAAATGTGGCTATAACAGTATTTAAAATTAATGTATCACCTAATTCGATCTTAATAAATCAGGCCGCCCAATCAGGTATCTGTAATTCCACACTGGTTCAAAACAGTAAAATGGAAGCTTGGTAACCAATACATTCAAATACATACAAACAATATACTATTAAAATATCCATACTAATAGACTAAATCACTGGATAACCATGGTGGACCCCCCATACTGGACATAATTCAAAAACAAGCAAAATAGCAAAAAATTAGCAAAAAATTATTAGAACACAATGTCCAATATATTTAAAGAAAAATACTTAAATGATTTTGTTCATTCAGCCCTCTTGGTGACACTGTTCCTAGATAGTGAATCCAATAGGCTTCCCTTTTTAGGAGTAATAAACCCCTGTCTCCCCCCCCACGTAGGGGTGGCGGAATCCAGTCAATGATCATATGACGTAACGTGGCAACTAGATGTTTCATCTGCATAAAGTGAAGAGCCACCGGTTTGTCAGTTTTACCGCTGGTGAGTGCCAATTGTATTGAGGACCTGTGTTGGTTGATACGTTCACGGTACGTTCTCACAGTCTTTCCCACGTACATTTTCCCACATGGGCAGGTGAGGTAATAAACCACATGGTCCATTAAACACGTAAGATGATGTCGTAAATGAACTTTTGTCCCATATAGCGGGTGGTTGAAAAAATTGCCCGGTAATCATACCTCTGCAGGTCATGCATCGCAAGCATTTGAAACATCCCGGATTTACATTCAACCAAGTAGTTCCAGACGTCGTCGTTGGTCGCATAGTGGGTCTCATCAGCATATTCTTCAAATTAGACCCTCTTTGTACACTCAGTAAAGGTGGTTTGCTGCCAACTTTCTTAAATTTAGGGTCAGTACTGATCATAGACCAATTCTTCCTTATTGTTCTTTCCACAGTATGCAAACTGGTGTTACAGCTGGTCTTAAAAATTATATGGTCATGATTCTTATTTTTGCTGCTGGTATTTTTTATGTATAATTTACGTGCTTTGACCAAACACTTTTCCACCACGGAGGCTGCATACCCACGCTCAATAAAACGTTGTCTGCACTCAAGCAGTTGTGTTTCAGCATTAATGTCATTGGAATTATTTCTTAGTAACCGGAGAAATTGGGAGACAGGTAAATTAGACTTCAACTTGTCCGGGTGGTGACTGGATGCCCATAATAGGGTATTTCAATCAGTGGGCTTACGGTATAGAGTATAATCAAGTATTTTTTTTTTGTATAATCTGTTTTTATTGTAACAATATAGACTTACAACAAGTTGTAAATATAGCTGGGTATCAATCAATGACAAAATGGTGTGACAACATGAGCGTATACAGATCGATAATCACATGTTCTGTACAGTTATAGTCCACATTAACATTTTGGTTTAAGAAAACATAATAATGGATAGGTATGTAACAAGAAGAAGAAAAAGAAAAGAGAAGAGAAACTTCAAAAGATTGGGGTGACTGAACCGAGTATGTTATGCAAAGGAGAATAAGACATGTGCCGTGATTCAAGCGTTAGGGTTATTCATCCAAGACCCTATTACCAATTGAGTCAAAAGTCGGTTCCTGTCCTCTACTCTATTTTGTGGAGGAAATGTAAGTCTTATATGATTCGGATGTCTTGTATTCTATCCAAGGCCACCACATAGCAGTAAATTCCGAGCGCCTGTCCCCAGCACTCATTAATACATCTTCCATGTTCATATAGTAATCTAATCTGGAGAACCAGGTATTCCTTGTGGGGGGGTTGACAGATTTCCACATTGTGGGGATCACTGCTCGTGCGGCATTGCCCAGGTGTCGTATTAACGATGACTTGTAGGTAGAGATTGGGGTAGTGGAATGATTTAGTAGCCAAAAGGCTGGGTCAGACGGGACGGAGGTATGTAAAATGGTGTTGGAGGTTGAGATTACATCATCCCAGTAATTTTTGATAAGGGGACAGGTCCACCAGATGTGTAGCAGAGAGCCTATGTCCCTACGACATCTCCAGCAGGTAGGTGAGATGGATGGGGATATTACATGTAAGAGAGTGGGGTGTCTATACCATCTCATCAGGATCTTATATTGTGTTTCTCTGACTTGGATACAGATGGAGCTCTTATGGGTTTTAAGAAAGATAGAGTCCCATTCCCTATCCGAGAGTGAGATGTTTAGATCTCTTTCCCACTTTTGAATAAAATGAGGAGGCATCAGGGAGTCAGACGCACATAGGAGTTTATATAGGGTGGAGACAGTGTGTATTGGATTCATAGGGGCCACACACATTTTTTCAAACGCGGTCAGCTCCCTTGAAGCCTCACGGTATGCATTATTTGTATGTAGGAAGTGACGGATTTGTAGGAATTTCCAGAAGTCTCTCTGTGGGATCTCCCATTTCTCTCGTATCTCCGAGAACTGTTTAACCCCGGATGGGTGGACCAACTGCCCCACTCTAAAGAGTCCCTCCAACGCCCAGTTTTGATAATATCCTAATGAGAGGCCCGGTGGAAAGGTCGGATTGCTCAGAAAAGAGGTGAGGGGGCCAAAGACAGAAGAGATACACGATCTTCGTCGTATCTTCTTCCAAAAAGAAAGTGTAGGAGAAATGGTTGGGTGCGTATGTTGTAATTTGGGCAAGGTCGGGAGCCATGGGAAGATTTCCGGAAACAGTTGCACACATGAACCTTCTAAGACCACCCATTGTTTAATCTCCCGACTCCTGGTCCAATCCAAGACTCTGTTCAGGATAATTGCTTGGTAGTAAATTTCAATGTCTGGTAATAGAAAGCCCCCTTTCTGGGGAGGTCGGGTCAGGATTGACCTTTTGATTCTGGGTCTCTTACGACGCCATATAAATTGCTGGATCAAAGATCTCACGGTCCGGAACCAAGAGTCGGGGATCTGAATCGGTAAGGTCTGAAGAAGGTAAAGTAGTTTGGGTAGCGTGTTCATCTTTACAACATTGATTCTACCAAGCCAAGAAAGATTATGATATTGCCATCTGCAATAATCGTTTCTAATGGCTTGGAGAATGGGGTGGAAGTTCAAGGACAGTAAACGTGCGGAGTTGCTGGATAGCTGTACTCCCAGGTATGTAATGTGGGAGTCCCTCCACTGAAAAGGAAACGTAGCTTTCAAGTCTGTTAAAACCGAATGGGGAGTTGAGATATGAAGAGCATAGGATTTGGATGTGTTGATTTTAAAACCTGATAATGAGCTGAAAATGTCTAACTCGCTCATCAGGTTGGGGAGTGAGTGTGCGGGGTCTGTGACTGTCGCCAGCAGGTCGTCTGCAAATAGAGCAAGTTTATATTCTATATCCCCTACTTGTAGTCCCTTAATCTTGTCATTAGCCCTGATTGCCCTGGCCAGGGCTTCAATACAAAGGACAAAGATCAGGGGGGATAAAGGACAACCCTGTCTCGTTCCATTACTAATTAGAAAGTTATCAGAGAGATTCCCGTTAACCCGTACCTTTGCTGATGGTTGTGTATACAAAGATAGTATTCTGTGGAGGGCTCGTGGGCCCAACCCGATGTGTTCCAGCACCGCTCTCATGAAATCCCAATTTACCCTGTCAAAGGCCTTTTCGGCATCTGTGGACAGTAGTACAGTAGATATCTTACTGCTGGAGGCCAGATGGATTAGGTTGAGGGGTTTAGTCGTGTTATCCTTCGCTTCCCGACCGGGTACGAAACCCACTTGGTCGTTATGGATGAGCGACGGGAGAAATTCATTCAGTCTAAGCGCCATTAGTTTCGCGAAGAATTTGAGGTCTATATTAAGCAAGGAGATTGGCCTGTAGCTGGAGCACACTGAGGGGTCCTTTCCTTGTTTAGGGATCACCGTAATATGGGCCTCAAGTGATTGTCTAGAGAAGTGGGTCTCGGCGGATATGGAGTTAAAGGCCTGCAGTAATTTGGGAGCCAGCATTTCTTTAAACATCTTATAGTAGGTGGCTGTGAAGCCATCTGGGCCCGGACTTTTACGTAGGGGAGCGATAGAGATAACATGGTCCACCTCGGCTAAAGCAAAAGGTGCTTCTAAAGATTTCTGGGCAGATTTTGATAGTTGAGGAAATGCCACATCGGCTAGATATTTCCTGGCTCTTAACATATTGGAGAGAGGGTCGTGGGCCTGGGAGGGGTTACCCAGGTTATATAGGGTGTTATAGTAGCTTTTAAAGCATGCTGCTATCTCTGGGGATTTAAAGCATGTGGAACCCGTGTTGTTTTTCATTGATGGGATGAAGGAGGCCAATCTCTGGGTTCTAAGTGCCTGGGCCAAGAGCCTGCCTGGTTTATTCCCCCACTTATAATATTTACTATTACATCTACGCAGGGAGGCTTGGGTTTTGTTATTGAGGATTATTCGGAGTTGTGCTCGGGCCGCGGATAGCTCCATTAAATCCGATGGTGTCAGGGAGGATTTGTGGCGGGTTTCTAAGGTGTGAATTTTGTGTAGTAATGTAGTGATCAAGGCCTGACTGTTTTTCTTCACAAACGAACCTAGTTGGATCAGTTTACCCCGTATAACACATTTGTGGGCCTCCCAAACCGTAATCTCGGATACTTCTCCTGTGTCATTGATATCAAAGTACTCGGACAGTGTCTTATCCAATTCTGATTTACAATATGCATCGTATAGGAGCGATTCATTAAGGCGCCAGGTCCATGGACCGAGAGCACGAGATGGGGCCGATAGGGACAGGGATACTGGGGCATGGTCTGACCACGTGATGGAGCCAATTGAAGCATCTACAATTAGGGGGAGGTGTCTATGGCTTAAGAACATGTAGTCTAGGCGTGAATAGACCTGATGTGGGTGTGAGAAAAAGGAAAAATCTCTGTCAGTGGGATGTGTGACCCGCCAGGTATCGGCCAATTGAAGTTCGTGGAAGATCTTCCTGACCTGTCTATGTTTGTGTTCAGAAAATCTCGGGGCTGGGGGAGAGGTGTCGACAGAGGGGTCCATGGACCAGTTGAGGTCGCCTCCCAAAACCACTATGCCCATCTCTAAGGCTTCAATCCGGGGTAGAAAGGATCGAAAAAAGGGGAGTTGCCCTTGATTTGGAGCGTAAAGGGATGTGAGGGTGTATGCCTGGGAAAATATATTACATTGGACTACCAATAACCTCCCTGGGACAAGCTTATGGACCGAGACATTAGACACCTGGAGGGCCTTGGAAAAAATTATAGCGACTCCCTTAGATTTACCTTCAGGGTTGTTGGAGTAGAAAGCCAGGGGATATTTTTGATTTACCAAGGAGGGGCCTCGAGCAGAGATCTTAAAATGTGTCTCCTGAATTAGAGCCACATCCACTCCGTCAGATCGTAATGTCCGAAGTAAGTGGGATCTTTTCTCGGGGGTGTTGAGACCCTTTGCATTAATCGAGGTGAATTGGATTACACCTGGAAGAGACATCACATTGTATCATAGCACAATGAAGCGTAACACTCGGACAGTTCACCAGAAGAAATAGAAAAACAATAAGAAGAAAAAGAGTGAGGAAAAGAGCAGGTTACATGTAATAGAAACATCGTAAACATAATAACATCCGCAATGGGGAAGCAAGTAGGTATATTAACCAGCATCCCCATGGGGCACAATGGCCGTATGCGGGATCGGGGTACAGGCACTTACTTTAAACTTAAGTATTGTAATAGTGCAACTCTAACTTAGTAAAACTTATAATGACTGATAGCATTAATAGGTAGGGACAAGTAATCATCTTCTGCCAATGTCCCATCGCTGAATTCCGGGGCTGCAAATGAGACCGGGGGGGGGGGGGGGAGGGAGGAAAGGGGGACACAGTAAAACAAGGTCAAAATGGCACTGGGCCGCGTGTAGCGTGTCTCACCCTGTGTCTCACAGTCCGGACATTCAATCCGCCTAGGGAAATCAGTAGGGCTCATTCAGCAGAGTAATGAAAACCAATTTCTTCAGGTGGGGGGGTGATCTTGGCGTGCAGGAAGTGGTTTTGAGGGTTTCTTTTGAGGATTGCCGACCACTTGCCATGACTCTCCCCCTCTCGAAGGCTGTGGTGGTTGTAGATCCGGGGGGGTGAAGTCCCAGTCTGGGACCTTTAAGGGTGGGAGACCGAGTCCTGAGCAGAAAGTAGGAAGGTCAGATGTGGTGTGGAGTGAATATATCTTGCCTGAGGAGGATACCTGTAGGCTGAAAGGGAAGCCCCATCTATATTTCAGCTGTCGCTTGCGGAGTTCTTCCGTCAGGGGGCGAAGAATCTTCCTTTGTTGCAGGGTATGCCAGGAGAGATCTTGAAAGACGGAGATAGGGTCACCGTTGTGTTTCAAGTCGTCAATATGTCGTGCTTTGTTCATGATTTCTTCCTTCTGGGAGTAGTAATGTAGACGACATATGACATCTCGGGGACGATCTGAGGGAAGCCCCCTTGGTTTTAGGGCGCGATGGGCTCTATCAAATGTTATGGCGGTAGTTGGGTCTTTGCCCAGAATTGTGTTAAAAATTGTCGTCAGAGCATCCACTATGCCCGTCTGGGGGACCTCCTCTGGGATGCCTCTCACCCGAATATTGTTCCTCCTCCCTCTGTTATCCAAATCCAATACGCGGGATCGTAACGATCTGATCTCATCTGATTGGGATTTGATAACGTCTGTTAAGGACCCCAGAAAATTATCGGTGGAGTCTCGGTGGTCTTCCAGCGTGTTTACTCTATCAGAAAGCTGGGAAATATCTTGTTTGATTGATGCCAGCTCTTTTCGTATGGTATCTTGGATATCCTTCTTAGTTGGGAGTGTTTTCATATATTGCAGGATATCTTGAAGAGCGGTGTCGCTGTGTGTGTGTGAGGTGGGCTGTTCCATCATTGACGGGGAGGCAGAGGAAGCAGAATGACAGGATGAGGGGCTGGAGGGAGAAAGGTTTTCGGATAGCCTTGCAGGTGTAGATTGTAGGAACGATCTCATTCCCGGTTGGGTCGCGGTCTCTTTAGGTTGTGCGGTGTTGCCTTTCTTTTTCCCGGATCTAACCATGCTTATAAATGATTGGATGAATACTTGATTGCAGAAAATGTCATGAGTATAGAATTAGAATTGCTTGGTGCGCTGTGAAGTGCCTATAGCATGATGACTCCCAATGGAATGGCACTAGCACGTCATTAGTTGGTGATCGTTGTTACGGTAGCAGGCACATGGTGGGCCTCACATCCCGCTTCTTCGGTAATGTAGAGGTAGATATAAGGCATCTGCAATGTCGGCTCCCAGGGAGCGACCCACTTCCCTTGAAGACTCTATCAGTGAAGTATAAAGGGATTTAAATGACTTATGTATAACTCTGTATATGAATAGGCCACTAGAGGGTGCTCCAGCTCAAGATATGGATCTCAGAGGGTACTGTCACTGGGAGTTAGGTCCCAAGCCCACTGATCTTCAATAAGTATGATATTATTTATAATGATTGCTGATGTTTATCAGGTGTTAGGTCTGCCACAGGTGGAGAGGGATCCTACGGCTGCGGAAGGTGATTGAAGGCGATTATTTTGGGGCCCGCCGTGTCTTCGTTCCGGTCCCGGAACTCGCGGCCGGGCTTCCTCCAAACTTCAGTCCCCTGCCTACGGATGTGGGGAGTGGAGGCCTCGGGTGACAGGCTCTAGGTAAGTGCCTCTTTGGCCTATATATAGCGGGCGGGGGAGGCACAGTGAATGCCGCTGAGCCGCCGGGGGACTAGGGACTGGCAGGCCAGTAAAGAACCTACCAGCCGTCGTCTCCGTCTGGCCCGCGGGTATCCTTGATTTATTTTCTATACAGATGTAACTGGAAGGGAGGATTGAGTGTCCAGTGCCTGCTCAGTGATAGTAAATAGCCCTCCAGTAGTCCCCTCTCAACCAGTGGAGCAGGGAAATTTAGTTGACAAATGCAGCAGCTTGTCTCCCTGCTGCAGCAGCGTCCTCCAAGCCCAGAGGGAAGATGGCCGCCCAAATAGTATTTGGGTGAGGGAGACTGCAGCAAACAGTGTCCCCCGCACCTCTGTATGTCCCAGGAGTAAGAGGGTCTTGTCCAGGGACCAGGGAAGGCTCCGCTGCCGTCCGCCAGGCTCAGCTGCCGGGAGCCGCAGCGGCGTCACGTGGGGTCCCCGGAGATCAGAGCCGCCCGCCGCCGCCGAGCGCAGCCTCGCGGGCAGGGAGAGACAGCTCCGTACCGCAGCAGAGCCACTGCAGTGTACAGACTCCCCTGTTGTTGCTGTAGCGGTAAGCCACTGAGGGGGGGATCCGGGGCGGGAGAGGCATCCGGTCCATCGCGGGCAGCTTCAGCTGGGCTGGAGGGAAAATTTAGTCCCTGGCTTTTAGGCAGGGACCAGGCCGCAACCCGCAGAGGGGTAAGAGACCCCTCCCGGCTCCGCGAACCCGGCTCCCACGACAGAGGGGTGCCTCCAGGCACCAGGGAGAGTGTTTGTGGGTGTGTGGTGGGGGGATAAAATCAGTAAAATGGGGTCAATGCGGGTGTTTTGGCAGGAGCTCTTCTGAAGCCAGTCTACTTGCAGTGGCTGCCAAACCACGCCCCCGTATAATCAAGTATTGATGGTGAAGATGGATCTTTATATATAGTAATGTCCAAAAAGTTAATGGTAAACTCACTTATAGTAGCAGACAATCTGATTGGACTATTAAGACCATTAAGGGTGTCCACCATGGTATGAAATGATTTGGCGGATCCCCGCCAAACAATAAAGAGATCATCGATGTATCTCTTATAGCATACAATATGCTCAGCATAATTCACCAAAATATTCTCTTGTTCATATTTCGCCATGTACAAATTGGCGAACACCGGGGCCAAATTAGATCCCATAGCGGTGCCTGCCAATTGCACATAGTACTCGTCCTGGTATTGAAAATGATTGCATGTAAGTACCAATCTAATCAAACTCAGTATAAATTCAGTCGGAGGACCCTCATAGGGCCCCTTGATCAGTGCTTCTCTTACAGCGCCTATCCCCTCTTCATGAGGGATGACCGTGTATAGTGATGTTACATCTAGGGTCGCTAGAAAACAGGTGGATACATCATCAGTAATCCGAGTCAAGACCCCCAGGAGATCACCGGTATCACGGATATAACTATCCATCATTTTAACACAAGGTTGCAGGAAGTGATCGACAAATCATGCCAACGGTTGTAAAAGCGATCCCTGTGCAGATATTATAGGACTTCCTGGGGGTCTTTCCAAGGATTTGTGTACCTTAGGGAGGGTGTAGATAATTGGGCATATAGGGTGAGCCACCGATAAATAGCCAAAGACATCGTCATTAATCCATGCACATTGTAGTGCCTGTAACAATAAATTATCAACCTCATTTTTAAATCTAGGAATGGGATTATAGGGAACTTGAATGTAGGTGTTATTATCAGACAATTGTGATTTAATTTCCAAATCGTAGTCAACAAAATCCTGGAGGACTACAGCCCCTCCCTTATCAGCGTTCCTAATTACCATGTTAGCATTTTGTTTTAAATCTCTAAGTGCCTGCCACTCGGCATTAGATAAATTAGAATAACCTTCATTGCCCTTATGGCTTTTTTGTATCTCATTATCAATTACCTGCAAAAAGGTTTTTAAACTGGCATTATTGGATGCCGGATCAAATTTACTTGGATTTTTAAAAGACCCAAGTGATCGTGCTTGTATCTCAGAATGTGGCTGATTATTGACAAATTTGTTATCAAAAAATTCCCTTAGATCTACCCATTTATCTCAACTCTTTGTGCAGTCCCTTATACTCCAAACTCACCTACCAAGGTGAAAACATGTCCAAACCTAACCCGAACACAAGAAGACGTGCGGGTACAGACATTTCTCAACACTTCACCAAAACCGACAAAGGTGACAAATCCTCCCTACCCTCTGGCCCTCCTTCTCCCAGCCTATCTTTCCCAGGTGGAGACGACCCGCTACCCTCACCCGCCCCATCGACCAAGGAGGATATCATGGCTCTGAAGTCGCTCATAATGGACTTTAAAGAATCACTAGAAACCAAACTCGACAGAGCAGTTACCTCTATTAGGTCAGATATCTCATCCTTATCCTCCAGAACCTCCAAACTAGAAGCCAGACAAGACGTTCTACAGAAAGACCATATAGAAACGGTCAGAGATATAGACCATCTCATCCAAGATATAACGGAGCTCCGATCCAAGAACGAGGATTTGGAAAATCGCGAGAGGAGAAATAATCTCAGAATCCGCAACATCCCAGAGTCCATTCTCCCGGCAGCTCTCGAAACATACCTCCAAAGGCTGTTCTCTGCCCTTCTGCCAAATGCGGCTTCTCGGGAGCTACCTTTGGAAAGAGCTCACAGAGCCCTCCGGCCTAGGCCCCGCGATGGCGAGCCCCCGAGAGACGTCATCATGCGCTTTCTCAACTTCAAGGATAAAGAGATGGTCCTTCTCCCGACCCGGGGTAAACCACACATACTGTTCGAGGATGTCAAGTTACAATTCTTTCAGGACTTGGCCCCCTCCACCATACTTAAAAGGAGGGAACTCAGAGATTTAACATCAGCTCTCCGCGCACGAGGTATCCGCTACCGCTGGGGATTCCCCTTCAAGCTCCTGATCGAATATAACGGAAAAACAATCGTCATCAAAGACCCAAGAGAAGGAAATGACTTCCTATCTCACCTGGAGGACTCTGACCCACTCGTTGACCAAAGTTCTAACCTTCATCCACCCTGATCGCCTCAGCACCTATTACTACATGGACACTCCATTCAGTATACCGTTATAATATTCCTGTTGACTATTTTACCTGTTTTTAGTTTTACATCTTGATAGTTCCAAAGGCCTATTGAACATTGTCTGCCCATACTTATCCCCAGCCCACCTCACTAGCCCCGCTACCCAAAGACTAGCGGTTAAGGCTACCCCCTTGGGCCCGCCCACATATATGCTTCACGCAGCATACCGATAACTAACACATACCATATACTCCTATATAGGAACCAAGACGCTCAGTTCGAAGATTTAACTACTTTTTAGTTTTGTTGTTATTAATGTTGTAGTGCTATTTCCGCACTTATCGTTTGACCTTACACAACACCCTTTAACCACATATCACTCACACAAGGACTTATTCACCTCTTAGCTACTAATACCTTTACCACACAGACCACCACTGGAGGGACATGTTCCTCCGACCCCTGTACTTGCCACACAAACCCACACTGTTGTTTTCAAATTCATAGACACGCCTCCCTACCTCTTCCCCTCTGTGGAGGGAGTACGTTCGCTCCCCGACGCTCCTCCACTTTGGATCCTTTGATCCTACTCTCTGTGCCCGTTCCTTCTCGCTGGTCGTAAGGAACTTCTACACAGGCTCGCCCTAACTCTCCCCCCCCCCCCCCCCACCCTTTCCTTTTTTTTTTTTTTTTCTTCTTTTCTCTTCCCTTTTTTTTTTCTTCTTCTCTTTTTTCTCTCTCTCTTCTCACTTCCGTTTTATTTTCTCTTCCTCCTCACCCTCTACACCCCTCTCTTCCTCCTCCATCTTTCCTCTGCGCATCCTCTTCACACCTACAAGGATGCCCCTACTCCTGGCATCCTTGAACACCAAGGGTCTCAATACCCCCCAGAAGCGCTCGTCCCTGTTCCGTTCTCTTCAAACTCTAAAAGCGGGAATTGTGCTCATTCAAGAAACTCACTTCAAATCCCGGTCACACCCCTCCCTAACCACTAAACGCTTCCCAACAGCCTTTTATTCCTCAAGCCAATCGAAACACAATGGGGTGGCCATCCTGATCCACTCCAAAATCCCATTCACACTCCATTCGACCCACACAGACTCAGATGGCCGATATGTCATTCTGACAGGCACGATCGGACACCTGGAATGCACGATCGCCACAGTCTACTCCCCTAACTCCGGGCAATCCTCTTTTTTCAATACTTTTTTCTCAGATCTAAATAAATTCAGAAAAGGTTACCTAATTCTGGGAGGGGACTTCAACACTGTCCCAGACACCGACCTAGACAAATCCTCTGGCCAATCCCGCCCCCACCGAGACTCACCTTCACGCTCTTTAAACAAACACATCCACGAATCTGGCCTCTTTGACGTATGGCGAGCTCTCAACCCAACAGCTAGAGACTATACCTTCTTCTCGACCCCGCACCAATCATACTCCCGTATTGATCTCTTTTATTGCGGCACAATGCTCTCTCAACACGTACTAGACTCATCTATCCTTACTAACCCTTGGTCAGATCACTCCATTATCACTGCCTCCTTCGACTTCCTTGACACCCCGACAACTCGCCCCAACTGGAGACTAAACGAAACGCTCTTGAAAATTCCTCAATTCAGGAAAAAATCAAGCTAGCCCTAGAAGACTACTTCTCATTAAACATGAGTGACTCCAATTGCACCCCACTAATTTGGGAAGCTCATAAAGCCGTAATCAGGGGACACATCATTAATTACGCGTCACATAGAAACAGAGACCGCAAACAAAAAATATCATCCCTTACAGTTGAAGTCCACAATCTAGAAACACTCCATAAACAACGTCCCTCGCAACCTCTTTACTCGAAACTCACTTCAACCAGGGCAGCTTTGAATGCTATACTAGCCGAAAAAACCGAGCACTCACTCCGCTGGCTGAAACAAAAGTTCTACGAAAAAAGTAATAAAGCCGATTCACTACTAGCCGGCAGATTAAGGGCTCGAAAGGCACACACTGCTATCCCGGCCATCAAAGACGAACATGACTCCCTACATTACAACCCAAAGACTATTAACTCTCTCTTTCGGACGTATTATGAACAGCTGTACAACTTACCAGACACCTCCTCCTCTATAGACCCGGCTCACCCCACGGTTACAGACTACTTAGCCTCCGCAGATCTACCTCGTATCGACACCAACACTTCCATGGCCCTCAACAAACCCATCACCCCCGAAGAATTAACCCTAGCTATCGGTAGTCAGAAACCATCCAAGGCCCCAGGCCCAGATGGCTACCCAATGTCATACTACAAAACTTTTCAACTTGTACTAATCCCTCACCTCACGTCACTATTCAACCTCATCTTAGATGGATCATCTTTCCACCCTCACACCACCAAGGCCGTCATTACCGTGATCCCAAAACCTAATAAAGATCCCCAGTTCATTTCAAATTACAGACCCATATCACTTTTAAACTCAGACCTGAAAATCTTCGCCAAAGTACTAGCTAATAGACTTAATCCCATTCTCCCCTCGCTCATACACCCCGACCAAGTGGGCTTCGTTCAATCCAGACAGGCACTCGACAACACTAGGCGCGTCGTGGATATCATCGACCACATTAATCTTCACAAGATCCCGTCCCTGACCCTTGCTTTAGACGCAGAGAAGGCCTTTGACAGAGTTTCCTGGCCCTTCATGCGACAGACTCTACAACGTTTTGGCCTTCAGGGTAAATTCCTTCAAGCCATACAAGCCTTATACCAGAACCCCTCGGCGTCGGTTCTTTCCAACGGCCTCCTATCGGACCCCCTCAAAATTTCAAATGGAACACGACAGGGATGCCCACTATCTCCCCTCATATTCGCACTCATCATTGAACCCCTTGCAAACCACATCCGGACAAATCCCGACATCACGGGAGTCCAAGTCAATCACACTCAATACACCATCTCCCTCTTCGCCGACGACATCCTTCTGACCCTGACAAACCCAACCATCTCCCTCCCGAACCTCTTTAAAGAACTAACCACATATGGCAATCTCTCGGGTTATAAAATTAACCAGACCAAATCCGAAGCCCTGTCTTTGCATATTCCCAAACTGACTAAGCTACAACTACAAAAGAATTTTAATTTTTCCTGGCGCAGACGCTCCCTCAAATATCTCGGAATCTCCATCACCAAATCTTACAGCTCTCTCTACAAGGCTAATTACCCCCCTCTCATCACATCAATTCTTACTGATATCCAACAATGGGAATCTTACTTTCTCTCCTGGGTGGGACGAATTAACGCTATAAAAATGAACACCCTTCCCAAACTTCTCTATTTGTTTCAGACACTCCCAATTTCTGTGCCCTCACAGACCCTCAACAAACTCCAGTCCTCCCTCTGTAAATTTATCTGGAACCACAAAAAGCCTAGAATCCGGCGAGATATCTTAGCCAAACACTCTCAAAACGGCGGTCTGGGTCTTCCCATCCTTCAACGCTATTATGACGCAGCCAGATTAAGTCAATTAGTTGCCTGGCATGCCCCAAAACACACTAAGAGATGGGTCGACCTAGAGAGCGATTTGTCGGGACTCCCATCTATCTCCCACTCGCCTTGGCTCTCAAGCAAACTACACACCCCTCCCCACCGCACCCCTCCCGCAATAGAACTGACACTTACACACTGGCGAAACCTAAACAAAAAATTAAAACTATCAAACCACCCCTCCCCCCTGACTCCCATATGGAACAACCCTGCATTTACCCCGGGACTCTCTCGAGAAATGGCCCGCCCTTGGATCTCAGCAGGAGCTACCAGAATACACCACTTCACGGGGACTCACTCCATTAAATCATTTTCGGATTTACAATCCACGCACAACCTACCTAACTCTCTGTTCTATCAGTACCTACAAATTCACCACTTCCTTTCCTCTCTACAATTAACGTTTCCTCTATCGGCCCCCACACCTCTCGAGAGACTTTGTATCTACAACCCTACCAATAGAGGTACTATCTCCCTCCTCTACAAAACTGTCCTCAGCCTGACACCCCCCACCTCTTGAACCACATGAGATTGCATGGGAGACTGACATGGGGTACCACTTAGAGGACGAGGGCTGGGATACAATCCGCACCACGATCTCTCATTGTTCCATTAGTGTGGCCATAAGAGAAAACTCATACAAAATATACACAAGATGGTACCTAGTACCGGACCGATTGCATAGAATCTACCCCGACACCTCCAACCTTTGCTGGAGAAACTGCGGCCACGTAGGCACATTCTACCATATTTGGTGGACCTGCCCGGTGATTGTTCGATACTGGGCAAAGGTTCGTAAGCTTATCTCACGATTAGTTGATTTACCAATACCCCTATCACCCGCGAACCTCCTCCTCTGCTCCCCACCCGACCACATCTCTAAAGACTCTAAAAGCCTGGTTCTCTTCATATCCTGCGCAGCAAAATATCAAATAGCCAGTAAATGGAAGGACCCCGAAGCCCCCACCAGCCAAGCTCTCACAAATAGAATCTGGTTTGTTGCAAACATGGAATACATTACTAGCCTTCGCCATAACACAGTTAAAAAGTTCCACTCCACCTGGCTCCCATGGTACAGACTCCACGACCGCCCCCTCCCAGGATTGGGTTAAACAAAGACCCCACCCCGCAACCACAACCACTCTTCCTATATTCTCCCCCTCCCCCCTTTATTTATTTATTTATTTATTTATTTATTTTTCTTCTTTCTCTCTCCCTTTCTATCTCTTCCCTCTCCTCTTTCTCATTTTTCCCCTGATTCCCTGGACTCACGTCCAATTAAAGACACCGCCCTACTCCCTCGTCCTCTTCCTCCCCACATAGTTATGGACCCCTCGGTTTCTACTCCTTCGTCTCCCACATGACCTCTCTATCAACCGTACCACACTCTCCCACAGTCCTCTCAAGGAAGTTTCTTTGTCTATCTTTTTTTCTCTGTATCGACCATTTTGTTTTTACAGATACTCTGTTCACTGTTTATATACTTACAGTTGATGTATATGTTTCTAACATAAAATAAAAAATTATATGATGAAAAAAAAAAAAAATCCCTTAGACGTAATTGGCGTCCCATTTTGTATCGCTCAATCGACCACTTAAAAGGTTTAAAGTGGCTAGTTGGAACGAATGAGAGGCCTTTATTTAACAACAAAGTTTCAGCCTCTGATAGTACGTGACTAGAAAAATTAAATATTAAGTTCGGGAGCCCTTCCCTCCTCATCCTCGCGTTTTTGAGCCTCCCCCTCCGCGGGTGGGGTCGCCTGTAACGGCTTTGCCCCTCCGAGCCCTGGTGCCTGGTCCTAAACAAGAGGAAGAGGCACCAGCTCCAGATGGAAGTATTGTATCAGTGAACTCAGAATCAGAAGAGGAATATCCCTGTGGATAGTTAAACCTTTGTTGTCTTTAATTGTATCTACCCTGTCGATTACGTCGCCATCTAGTGGACTGATCCTCTCCGGACAACCATTTATATACTGAATGCTGTTGATAATCAGATTCAACAGTCTCCCATTTCTTCCTTTTAAAAGCTAACAAATCAGTTCTATATTTATCAATCTGCAATTTTATTTTCTCTAACCAGTTTTCTGATTTGTCAGCCTTTAAACTTGAAGTATATTCACGTTCAAATGTCTCAATATCACCTTTCACCTTCTTAAGCTCTATCCCTACCTCCTCCACCACAAGCACCAGCAAATCAGACGAACACTTATTTAGCATTCCACACCATTTTACACAAAATGATGGATTTTTTCTGCCAGTTGTAGGGATATTGGCAATTCTAAATCCCCTAGGGATTCTTTTCTTACGGTTGCCACACTCTTCACAGATGAAAGCAGGTTCTCACCGAGCACGTGACAGATGTGACAGAGTCTGGAGACACCAAGGAGAACGTTCTGCTGCCTGCAACATCCTCCAGCATGATCAGTTTGGCAGTGGGTCAGTAATGGTGTGGGGTGGCATTTCTTTGGGGGGCCGCACAGCCCTCCATGTGCTCGCCAGATTTTAGTGATTTTAGCCTGACTGCCATTAGGTACCGAGATGAGATCCTCAGACCCCTTGTGAGACCATATGCTGGTGCGGTTGGCCCTGGGTTCCTCCTAATGCAAGACAATGCTAGACCTCATGTGGCTGGAGTGTGTCAGCAGTTCCTGCAAGACGAAGGCATTGATGCTATGGACTGGCCCGCCCGTTCCCCAGACCTGAATCCAATTGAGCACATCTGGGACATCATGTCTCGCTCCATCCACCAACGCCACGTTGCACCACACACTGTCCAGGAGTTGGCGGATGCTTTAGTCCAGGTCTGGGAGGAGATCCCTCAGGAGACCATCCGCCACCTCATCAGGAGCATGCCCAGGCATTGTAGGGAGGTCATTCAGGCACGTGGAGGCCACACACTACTGAGCCTCATTTTGACTTGTTTTAAGGACATTACATCAAAGTTGGATCAGCCTGTAGTGTGTTTTTCCACTTTAATTTTGAGGGTGTCTCCAAATCCAGACCTCCATGAGTTAATAAATTTGATTTCCATTGATAATTTTTGTGTGATTTTGTTGTCAGCACATTCAACTATGTAAAGAACAAAGTATTTAATAAGAATATTTCATTCATTCAGATCTAGGATGTGTTATTTTAGTGTTCCCTTTATTTTTTTGAGCAGTGTATATATATATATATATATATATATATATACATATATACATATATATATAAATAAGCAGCACTTCTGGCGTCTTAATAAATCACTCTAAAGGCACTGCTAGCAAAGGCAACGTCTCAGTGCCGTTTGATGTCATGGCACTTTCGTCAGGTATCACAAGATAAAACAAGCACACTTACCTGTATAGGCCCACACACCCGTGACTAACGCCGTTCCGTTGGCGGGACAGGCTCCCGGACGGTCGGCGCAGCTGGAGTGATGTCATCAGCCGATGAGTCATCACTGTGCTCCCCATCACCATAGCTACACAAATACAAATAAAGAAGACATAGCAGGATGTGGCATAATTACTGGTAAACTTACACAATCTGATAGCGAGTCTTCTTACATATATATCAGTCAGGCTTCCTATATATTATGGAATATGATAGAATATATCAAATGTAGTTCAACTGTATGTTAAGCCTAACTGACTTGTAAGACTACATGCCAAAAAATTAACCCGCTCTTACTTAATCGGATTTAGAGAACACACAACTGATCTATTTTATAGGTAGCAGTTCATGCCCAGGTGATCATTTAGACCCTTTGGGGCTAACGTACCAAGTTGGTGTATCCACCGTGTCTCCAATTGGAGCAACCTAAGGCCCCTGTTGCCACCCTGTATGGAGTGTGGCACATAATCATACGATATCTTAATGACACCAACGGGTGTCTAGCTACTGCGAAGTGTCTAGCGACCGGCTGGTCGTTAAGCCCAGTATTGATTGCTGCCTTAATGGCCGACCTATGGGCTGCCATACGCTCCTTGAACATACGTTCAGTCTTACCTACGTATGACAGCCCACAGGGGCATATTAGTTAGTAGATAACAAATCTTGATGTATATGTTAATCGATGTCTAATCACGAGGGGTTTCCCCGTGAGTGGATGTTGAAATTGATCACCAGCTATAGGGTACTGTCAGGTGGTGCAAGTACACCTTATACTCAAAAATGTAGTGTCATCTCTGGTACTAGTGACATCCGCTTTTCTGGTATAACATCACATGACCCTAGTCTCACCAAGTTTTAAATCTACATCTGACTGTACTACAGGCCACAACTTATGTACTGTTTTCTGAATGCCTCTACTCAACGGGTTATATTGGTTCACCCAGGGCATAATATTGCCTGCTCTTTCTTCCTAGTAGGAGCCAACAATTGTTGGCGGTCCATAGCTAAGGCTTTTTGTTTGGCTGCTTGTAAGACTTCAGCATGGTACCCTCTCTCACCAAATGTAACTATCATAGCATTCATTTGTGCCTCAGACAATACCGGATCAAACGTAATACACCTGATTCGTAGAAGCTGTGAATACAGGAGCCCCCGTTTCAACGGCTCTGGGTGACAGCTTTGATAATGTAAGACGTTATTCCTATCAGTTGGCTTTGTATACAAGGAGGTAGTAATATGCCCCTCCGTTAGATTAATCTGTACATCTAAAAAGTTGATAGTATTATCACTGACAGTATAGGTGAATTTAACTGGGTGCTGTTTACTGTTGTGATTATCGATCACTGATATAAATGATTCTTCCGTTTCTTGCCAAAATATCAGCAGGTCGTCTATATACCGATAATAGAACGTGATCCTATCACTTATCTCAGGGTCATTGAAGAACACATCCTGTTCTACCTCAAACATGTACATGTTAGAGTACAACGGGGACACGCTGGACCCCATCGCACAACCCCTGTACTGTAGGTAAAAATTACCATCATAAAGAAAGACATTTTTAGTTAAGGTCATCTTTAACAAATCCATGCTGAAGTCAAGTTGGGGACCATTATATGCTGGGCTATTGCTCAAGAACCTCCTAGTCGCCGCCAATCCCATATTGTGTGGAATAATGGTATAAAGGCTCTGCACATCTACACTACAGAGTAGCGTAGGTTTGGAAAGCATGGGCAAATCATTAATTTTCCTAAGCAGCGTACTGGTATCTAACAAATATCTAGGGTGACTCTGTATACTAGGTTGGAACAATGAATCTAGATATAGTGAGATAGGCTGAAACAAGGATTGTCTAGCTGATATTATTGGTTGGCCAGGCAGTGACGGCCGCTGCTTGGATTAGTTGATGAGAATACAGTATTGTTTTTATTGGTTCCGTGGAACTTTACTACACTCTGGTGCATTATTTGAATTTGGGCACTATTGTCACCTATATTGGATACAGCATGATGGAACAGCAGGTGCATGATGATGCTAGTGGCTATACGCACATGGTATGCCCATTGGGTGATACTCATGGCTATTCAGAATCTGAGGCAGAGGGCATCCTATACAAGGAAGGGCTCAATGAACAGGAGGAAGCATCATCATTGGACAAGTTCTGTTTAATGGAAGCAAAGGAAATCCAATAATTTAACAAGTATGTCATTTTCTGTGATACATATAAAGGGGGTATCCAATTAGATCTGAAAATGTTTCAGGCATGACATTTTTTTTTTACGCCAATTTTTTTCAGGCTATTTAATTACCACTATTTTTTTCCCATCTAAAAATTGTTCCTTTTTTGTGTGAATTCTATGTGTTTTTGCGGCTGTGGTTGTGGAAAAAAAGCCTGCTTATTGCGGATTTGGTTTTGCCTGCCTAAGGCAGGCTAAATAAAATCCCCAATTAGTGCCACTTTGGGGCTAATTGGATATCCCCGGGGGAAGTAATTAGCTGTGGTAAAGGGTTGGGTATGGGAACCCAACAGTGAAGATGGCGGCGGTTAGAATACCAACAGTGGCATCCCAACTGTCAGAATCCCAACACATTTTAAGTAGAGATGAGCGGGTTTGGTTCGTCAAGATACAAACCCCCCCCGAACTTCACCTATTTTACACGGTTCCGAGGCAGCCACGGATCTTCCCGCCTTGCTCGGTTAACCAGAACGCCCCCGAACGTCATCATCATCCCGCTGTCGGATTCTCGTGAGATTCGTATTCTATATAAGGAGATGCGCGTCGCCGCCATGTTCACTCGTGCATTGGAGATGATAGCGAGAGGACGTGGCTGCGTTCTCTCAGTTTCTGTGTTCAGTGTGCTGCAAATATCTGTGCTCAGTGTGCTGCAAATATCTGTGCTCAGTGTGCTGCAAATATCTACGTTCTCTGCCTGAAAAACGCTCCATATCTGTGCTGCATTGTAGTATATAGTAGGAGGACAGTGCAGAATTTTGCTGACCACCAGTATATATATATATATATATATATATATATATATATAGCAGTACGGTACAGTAGTCCATTGCTCTACCTCTGTGTCGTCAAGTATACTATCCATCCATACCTGTGCTGCATTTTAGTTGTGCACAGTATATAGTAGGAGGACAGTGCAGAATTTTGCTGACCACCAGTATATATATATAGCAGTATGGTACAGTAGTCCATTACTCTACCTCTGTGTCGTCAAGTATACTATCCATCCATACCTGTGCTGCATTTTAGTTGTGCACAGTATATAGTAGGAGGACAGTGCAGAATTTTGCTGACCACCAGTATATATATATAGCAGTACAGTACAGTAGTCCATCGCTCTACCTCTGTGTCGTCAAGTATACTATCCATCCATACCTGTGCTGCATTTTAGTTGTGCGCAGTATATAGTAGGAGGACAGTGCAGAATTTTGCTGAGCACCAGTATATATATAGCAGTATGGTACAGTAGTCCATTGCTCTACCTCTGTGTCGTCAAGTATACTATCCATCCATACCTGTGCTGCATTTTAGTTGTGCGCAGTATATAGTAGGAGGACAGTGCAGAATTTTGCTGACCACCAGTATATATATATATATATATATATATAGCAGTATGGTACAGTAGTCCATTACTCTACCTCTGTGTCGTCAAGTATACTATCCATCCATACCTGTGCTGCATTTTAGTTGTGCGCAGTATATAGTAGGAGGACAGTGCAGAATTTTGCTGACCACCAGTATATATATAGCAGTACGGTACAGTAGGCCATTGCTATTGATATATTACTGCCATATAATTCCACACATTAAAAGATGGAGAACAAAAATGTGGAGGGTAAAATAGGGAAAGATCAAGATCCACTTCCACCTCCTGCTGAAGCTGCTGCCACTAGTCATGGCCGAGACGATGAAATGCCATCAACGTCGTCTGCCAAGGCCGATGCCCAATGTCATAGTAGAGAGCATGTAAAATCCAAAAAACAAAAGTTCAGTAAAATTACCCAAAAATCAAAATTAAAAGCGTCTGATGAGAAGCGTAAACTTGCCAATATGCCATTTACGACATGGAGTGGCAAGGAACGGCTGAGGCCCTCTCCTATGTTCCTCATGACTAGTGGGTCAGCTTCACATGAGGATGGAAGCACTCATCCTCCCACTAGAAAAATGAAAAGACTTAAGCTGGCAAAAGCACAGCAAAGAACTGTGCGTTCTTCTAAATCACAAATCCCCAAGGAGAGTCCAATTGTGTCGGTTGCGATGCCTGACCTTCCCAACACTGGACGGGAAGAGGTGGCGCCTTCCACCATTTGCACGCCGCCTGCAAGTGCTGGAAGGAGCACCCGCAGTCCAGTTCCTGATAGTCAAATTGAAGATGTCACTGTTGAAGTACACCAGGATGAGGATATGGGTGTTGCTGGCACTGAGGAGGAAATTGACCAGGAGGATTCTGATAGTGAGGTGGTTTGTTTAAGTCAGGCAACTGGGGAGACACCTATTGTCCGTGGGACGAATATGGCCATTGACATGCCTGGTCAAATTACAAAAAAAATCACCTCTTCGGTGTGGGATTATTTTAACAGAAATGCGGACAACAGGTGTCAAGCCGTGTGTTGCCTTTGTCAAGCTGTAATAAGTAGGGGTAAGGACGTTAAGCACCTAGGAACATCCTCCCTTATACGTCACCTGGAGCGCATTCATCAGAAGTCATTGAAAAGTTCAAAAACTTTGGGTGACAGCGGAAGCAGTCCACTGACAACTAAATCAGTTCCTCTTGTTGTAACCAAGCTCCTGCAAACCACACCACCAACTCCCTCAGTGTCAATTTCCTCCTTAGACAGGAAAGCCAATAATCCTGCAGGCCATGTCACTGGAAAGTCTGATGAGTCCTCTCCTGCCTGGGATTCCTCCGATGCATCCTTGAATGTAACGCCTACTGCTGCTGGCGCTGCTGTTGTTGCTGCTGGGAGTCAATCGTCATCCCAGAGGGGAAGTCGGAAGACCACTTGTACTACTTCCATTAAGCAATCGACTGTCCAACAGTCCTTTGCGAGGAAGATGAAATATCACAGCAGTCATCCTGCTGCAAAGCGGATAACTCAGGTCTTGGCAGCTTCGGTGGTGTTAAACGTGTGTCCGGTATCCACCGTTAATTCACAGGGAACTAGAGAATTGCTTGAGGTAGTGTGTCCCTGGTACCAAATCCCTCTAGGTTCCCCTTCTCTAGGCAGGCAATACCGAGAATGTACACAGGCGTCAGAAAAAGTGTCCTCAGTGTCCTAAAAAATGCAGTTGTACCCACTGTCCACTTAACCACGGACATGTGGACAAGTGGAGCAGGGCAGACTAAGGACTATATGACTGTGACAGCCCACTGGGTACATGTATTGCCTCCCGCAACAACAACAGTGGTGGCACCAGTAGCAGCATCTCGCAAACACCAACTCGTTCCTAGGCAGGCTACGCTTTGTATCACCGCTTTCCATAAGAGGCACACAGCTGACAACCTCTTACGGAAACTGAGGAACATCATCGCAGAATGGCTTACCCCAATTGGACTCTCCTGGGGATTTGTGACATCGGACAACGCCACCAATATTGTGCGTGCATTACATGTGGGCAAATTCCAACACGTCCCATGTTTTGCACATACATTGAATTTGGTGGTGCAGAATTAAAAAAAAAACGACAGGGGCATGCAAGAGATGCTGTCAGTGGCCCGAAGAATTGCGGACCACTTTCGGCATTCAGCCACCGCGTGCCGAAGACTGGAGCACCAGCAAACACTCCTGAACCTGCCCCGCCATCATCTGAAGCAAGAGGTGGTAACGAGGTGGAATTCAACCCTCTATATGCTTCAGAGGATGGAGGAGCAGCAAAAGGCCATTCAAGCCTATACATCTGCCTACGATATAGGCAAAGGAGGGGGAATGCACCTGACTCAAGCGCAGTGGAGAATGATTTCAACGTTGTGCAAGGTTCTGCAGCCCTTTGAACTTGCCACACGTGAAGTCAGTTCAGACACTGCCAGCCTGAGTCAGGTCATTCCCCTCATCAGCTGGAGAGATTGAAGGAGGAGCTAAAACGGAGCGATTCCGCTAGGCATGTGGGACTTGTGGATGGAACCATTAATTCGCTTAACCAGGATTCACGGGTGGTCAATCTGTTAACATCAGAGCACTACATTTTGGCCACCGTGCTCGATCCTAGATTTAAAACCTACGTTGTATCTCTCTTTCCAGCAGACACAAGTCTACAGAGGTTCAAAGACCTGATAGTGAGAAAATTGTCAAGTCAAGCGGAACGTGACCCGTCAACAGCTCCTCCTTCACATTCTCCCGCAACTGGGGCTGCGAGGAAAAGGCTAAGGATTCCGAGCCCACCCGCTGGCGGTGATGCAGGGCAGTCTGGAGCGAGTGCTGACATCTGGTCCGGACTGAAGGACCTGCCAACGATTACTGACATGTCGTCTACTGTCACTGCATATGATTCTGTCACCATTGAAAGAATGGTGGAGGATTATATGTGTGACTGCATCCAAGTAGGCACGTCAGACAGTCCGTATGTATACTGGCAGGAAAAAGAGGCAATTTGGAGGCCCTTGCACAAATTGGCTTTATTTAACCTAAGTTGCCCCCCCCCCCTCCAGTGTGTACTCCAAAAGAATGTTTAGTGCAGCCGGTCACCTTGTCAGCAATCGGCGTACAAGGTTACTTCCAGAAAATGTGGAGAAGATGATGTTCATCAAAATGAATTATAATCAATTCCTCCGTGGAGACATTCACCAGCAATTGCCTCCAGAAAGTACACAGGGACCTGAGATGGTGGATTCCAGTGGGGACAAATTAATAATACTCTGCGAGGAGGGGGGTGTACACAGTGAAATGGGTGAGGAATCGGACGATGAGGAGGAGGTGGACATCTTGCCTCTGTAGAGCCAGATTGTGCAAGGAGAGATTGATTGCTTCTTTTTTGGTGGGGGCCCAAACCAACCAGTCATTTCAGCCACAGTCGTGTGGCAGACCCTGTCGCTGATATGATGGGTTTGTTAAAGTGTGCATGTCCTGTTTATACAACATAAGGGTGGGTGGGAGGGCCCAAGGACAATTCCATCTTGCACCTCTTTTTTCTTTAATTTATCTTTGCATCATGTGATGTTTGGGGCCAATTTTTTTAAGTGCCATCCTGTCTGACACTGCAGTGCCACTCCTAGATGGGCCAGGTGTTTGTGCTGGCCACTTGGGTCGCTTAGCTTAGCCATCCAGCGACCTTGGTGCACCTCTTTTTTTTCTTTGCATCATGTGCTGTTTGGGGACTATTTTTTTAAGTGCCATCCTGTCTGACACTGCAGTGCCACTCCTAGATGGGCCAGGTGTTTGTGTCGGCAACTTGGGTCGCTTAGCTTAGCCATCCAGCGACCTTGGTGCACCTCTTTTTTTCTTTGCATCATGTGCTATTTGGGGACTATTGTTTTTAAGTGCCATCCTGTCTGACACTGCAGTGCCACTACTAGATGGGCCAGGTGTTTGTGTCGGCCACTTGGGTCGCTTAGCTTAGCCATCCAGCGACCTTGGTGCACCTCTTTTTTTCTTTGCATCATGTGCTGTATGGGGACTATTTTTTTAAGTGCCATCCTGTCTGACACTGCAGTGCCACTCCTAGATGGGCCAGGTGTTTGTGTCGGCCACTTGGGTTGCTTAGCTTAGCCATCCAGCGACCTTGGTGCACCTCTTTTTTCCTTTGCATCATGTGCTGTTTGGGGACTATTGTTTTTAAGTGCCATCCTGTCTGACACTGCAGTGCCACGCCTAGATGGGCCAGGTGTTTGTGTCGGCCACTTGGGTCGCTTAGCTTAGCCATCCAGCGACCTTGGTGCACCTCTTTTTTTCTTTGCATCATGTGCTGTTTGGGGACTATTGTTTTTAAGTGCCATCCTGTCTGACACTGCAGTGCCACTCCTAGATGGGCCAGGTGTTTGTGTCGGCCACTTGGGTCGCTTAGCTTAGCCATCCAGCGACCTCGGTGCAAATTTTAGGACTAAAAAATAATATTGTGAGGTGTGAGGTGTTCAGAATAGACTGGAAATGAGTGGAAATTATGGTTATTGGGGTTAATTTATTTATTTTTATTTATTAACAGTTTCTTATATAGCGCAGCAAATTCCGTTGCGCTTTACAATTTTAAATAACAATAACAAACTGGGTGTTAACAGTCATAGAGGTAGGAAGGCCCTGCTCGCAAGCTTACAATCTATAGGGAAATAGGCATATGTACACAAGGAAAGGTGCTATCTATTGCATAGAATGAGAAGACATGTGAGGATATGTGTGGACTGTACAGAGTGGATGCAATTTGATAGGAAGGTTTATGAAAGTTATGTGGGCGGTTCTGGAATTTGATACGCTTGCCTAAAGAGGTGAGTTTTCAGGGAACGCTTGAAGGTTTGGAGACTAGAGGAGAGTCTTATTGTGCGTGGTAGGGCATTCCACAGAGTGGGTGCAGCCCGATGAAAGTCCTGCAGTCGTGAGTGGGAGCGAGTAATGAGTGTGGATGAGAGAGGCAGGTCTTGTGAAGAGCGAAGAGGTCGGGTTGGGAGATATTTTGTGATAAGCGAAGTGATGTATGTTGGTGTAGTTTGGTTAATGGCCTTGTGTGTGAGTAAAAGTATTTTATATTGAATGCGGCAGAGTACAGGTAACCAATGGAGGGACTGACAGAGTGGATCTGCAGACGATGAACGTCTAGCGAGGAAGATAAGCCTCGCTGCTGCATTCAGAATGGATTGTAGTGGTGAGAGTCTCGTTTTGGGAAGACCAGTTAGGAGACTATTGCAATAATCAATGCGGGAGATAATGAGAGCGTGGATTAGAGTTTTAGCAGTGTCTTGTGTAAGGTATGGTCGTATTTTGGATATGTTTTTTAGATGCATGTAACATGATCTTGAGACAGATTGAATGTGGGGAACAAAGGACAGATCAGAGTCAAGGATGACACCTAGGCAGCGAGCTTGTGGGGTAGGGTAGATAGTCGAGTTTTCAACAGTGATAGAGATATCAGGTTGGTACCTACTATTGGCCGGTGGAAATATAATTAACTCTGTCTTTGAAATATTCAGTTTGAGGTGGCGAGATGTCATCCAGGATGAAATGGCAGAAAGGCATTCAGTGACACGGTCCAGTACAGATAGGGACAAGTCAGGGGAGGATAGGTAGATTTGAGTATCATCTGCGTACAGATGATACTGAAAACCAAAAGAGCTGATTAGTTTACCAAGAGATGAGGTATAGATAGAGAAAAGCAGAGGACCCAAGACTGAGCCTTGCGGTACTCAAACTGAAAGAGGTAGCGAAGAGGAGGTAGATTCAGAGAAGCGAACACTGAAGGAGCGATTAGATAGGTACGATAGGAACCAAGAAAGGGCTGTGTCTTTAAGACCTAGGGATTGTAGTGTCTGTATGAGAAGAGAGTGTTCTACAGTGTCAAATGCAGCAAATAGATCTAGAAGAATAAGTAGTGAGTAGTGGCCTTTAGACTTCGTAGTGACCAAATCATTAACCACTTTAGTCAGTGCTGTCTCTGTGGAATGTTGGGAATGGAAGCCTGACTGAAGTGGGTCCAACAAAGTGTATGAGTTAAGAAAGTGTGTGAGTCGAGTGTAGGCAAGTCTCTCAAGTAGCTTAGAGAGACAAGGGAGCTGAGAGATAGGGCAGCAGTTTGAGAGAGCATTAGGGTCAGAATTCTTTTTTTTTTAAATGGGAGTAATCACTGCATGCTTGAAGAGTGAAGGAAAAATACAAGTAGAGAGAGAGAGAGATTACAGATGTTAGTTAAGGTAGGGATGAGCACCAGAAACAGAGCTTTACTTATTTGTGAGGGTAAAGGATCAAGAGGAGAGGTAGTAGAGAAGCAGGATGAGAAGAGTGATGATACTTCATCTTCATTTGTGGGATCAAATGAAGAAAGAGTGCCAGAGGGTTCAGGTAAAGAACGGAGCAGGTCACTGGCTGCCGAAGAGCATACCATTTCATCTCGGATCTTATCAATCTTCTCCTTGAAGTAGGAAGCAAGATCCTGTGCCTTGATAGTGGTAGGTGCGGGAGGATTCAGAAGTGATTTAAATGTATTAAAGAGTCGTTTGGGGTTAGAGGCTTGAGCAGACATAAGAGTTTGGAAATATGTTTGTTTGGCAGTGTCCAGGTCATTTTTATAAGAATGGTAGACAGTCTTATATGTGTGGAAGTCACTTGAAATACGAGATTTACGCCACTGACGTTCAAGTTTTCGTGTGAGTTTTTGTAGTTGTCTTGTTAATTTGGAGTGCCATGGTTGACATCTAGGCCTACGTGGAGTGTGATGGGTAGCTGGAGCCACTTCATCAAGGGCTAGTTCTAGAGTCTCATTAAGGTGTGATACAGCCATCTCAGGAGAGGTGAATGCAGAAATAGGTGAAAGCAGTTGTTCGAGTGAAGTGGAAAGTTCTTGAAGATTAATTCAGAGATGGAGCATAGTCTGGTGAATACTAGATCAAGGCAGTGGCCCGCCTGATGAGTAGAGGAGTCAGTCCATTGGGAGAGGCCAAGAGAGGAGGTTAGAGAGAGTAGTTTGGAGGCGTGCGCAGCAGATTTTGGACAATCAATAGCAATATTGAAATCACCCATGATAATGGTGGAGATGTCAGAGGATAGGAAGTGAGGGAGCCAAGCAGAAAAATCTTCCAAAAATGTTTTGGATGCCCAGGTGGGCGGTAGATAGCTGCAACACGCAGAGAGAAAGGAGAGTAAACCCTAATGGAATGTACTTCAAATGATGTAAATGTGAGTGATGGAACCTGTGGTAGAACAGTGTATGCAAAAGATTGGGAAAGTAAAAGTCCAACTCCTCCTCCTTTATGATTATCGGGTCTGGAGGTGTGTGTAAAGTAGAGATGTGCACTTGAAATTTTTCGGGTTTTGTGTTTTGGTTTTGGGTTCGGTTCCGCGGCCGTGTTTTGGGTTCGACCGCGTTTTGGTAAAACCTCACCGATTTTTTTTTGTCGGATTCGGGTGTGTTTTGGATTCGGGTGTTTTTTTCAAAAAACACTAAAAAACAGCTTAAATCATAGAATTTGGGGGTCATTTTGATCCCAAAGTATTATTAACCTCAAAAACCATAATTTCCACTCATTTTCAGTCTATTCTGAATACCTCACACCTCACAATATTATTTTTAGTCCTAAAATTTGCACCGAGGTCGCTGGATGACTAAGCTAAGCGACCCTAGTGGCCGACACAAACACCGGGCCCATCTAGGAGTGGCACTGCAGTGTCACGCAGGATGGCCCTTCCAAAAAACACTCCCCAAACAGCACATGACGCAAAGAAAAAAAGAGGCGCAATGAGGTAGCTGTGTGAGTAAGATAAGCGACCCTAGTGGCCGACACAAACACCGGGCCCATCTAGGAGTGGCACTGCAGTGTCACGCAGGATGGCCCTTCCAAAAAACACTCCCCAAACAGCACATGACGCAAAGAAAAAAAGAGGCGCAATGAGGTAGCTGTGTGAGTAAGCTAAGCGACCCTAGTGGCCGACACAAACACCTGGCCCATCTAGGAGTGGCACTGCAGTGTCACGCAGGATGGCCCTTCCAAAAAACACTCCCCAAACAGCACATGACGCAAAGAAAAAAAGAGGCGCAATGAGGTAGCTGTGTGAGTAAGATAAGCGACCCTAGTGGCCGACACAAACACCGGGCCCATCTAGGAGTGGCACTGCAGTGTCACGCAGGATGGCCCTTCCAAAAAACACTCCCCAAACAGCACATGACGCAAAGAAAAAAAGAGGCGCAATGAGGTAGCTGTGTGAGTAAGATAAGCGACCCTAGTGGCCGACACAAACACCTGGCCCATCTAGGAGTGGCACTGCAGTGTCACGCAGGATGGCCCTTCCAAAAAACACTCCCCAAACAGCACATGACGCAAAGAAAAATTAAAGAAAAAAGAGGTGCAAGATGGAATTGTCCTTGGGCCCTCCCACCCACCCTTATGTTGTATAAACAGGACATGCACACTTTAACCAACCCATCATTTCAGTGACAGGGTCTGCCACACGACTGTGACTGAAATGACGGGTTGGTTTGGACCCCCACCAAAAAAGAAGCAATTAATCTCTCCTTGCACAAACTGGCTCTACAGAGGCAAGATGTCCACCTCATCATCATCCTCCGATATATCACCGTGTACATCCCCCTCCTCACAGATTATCAATTCGTCCCCACTGGAATCCACCATCTCAGCTCCCTGTGTACTTTGTGGAGGCAATTGCTGCTGGTCAATGTCTCCACGGAGGAATTGATTATAATTCATTTTAATGAACATCATCTTCTCCACATTTTCTGGAAGTAACCTCGTACGCCGATTGCTGACAAGGTGAGCGGCGGCACTAAACACTCTTTCGGAGTACACACTTGTGGGAGGGCAACTTAGGTAGAATAAAGCCAGTTTGTGCAAGGGCCTCCAAATTGCCTCTTTTTCCTGCCAGTATAAGTACGGACTGTGTGACGTGCCTACTTGGATGCGGTCACTCATATAATCCTCCACCATTCTTTCAATGGGGAGAGAATTATATGCAGTGACAGTAGACGACATGTCCGTAATCGTTGACAGGTCCTTCAGTCCGGACCAGATGTCAGCATCAGCAGTCGCTCCAGACTGCCCTGCATCACCGCCAGCGGGTGGGCTCGGAATTCTGAGCCTTTTCCTCGCACCCCCAGTTGCGGGAGAATGTGAAGGAGGAGATGTTGACAGGTCGCGTTCCGCTTGACTTGACAATTTTCTCACCAGCAGGTCTTTGAACCCCAGCAGACTTGTGTCTGCCGGAAAGAGAGATCCAAGGTAGGTTTTAAATCTAGGATCGAGCACGGTGGCCAAAATGTAGTGCTCTGATTTCAACAGATTGACCACCCGTGAATCCTTGTTAAGCGAATTAAGGGCTCCATCCACAAGTCCCACATGCCTAGCGGAATCGCTCCGTGTTAGCTCCTCCTTCAATGTCTCCAGCTTCTTCTGCAAAAGCCTGATGAGGGGAATGACCTGACTCAGGCTGGCAGTGTCTGAACTGACTTCACGTGTGGCAAGTTCAAAGGGCAGCAGAACCTTGCACAACGTTGAAATCATTCTCCACTGCGCTTGAGACAGGTGCATTCCACCTCCTATATCGTGCTGAATTGTATAGGCTTGAATGGCCTTTTGCTGCTCCTCCAACCTCTGAAGCATATATAGGGTTGAATTCCACCTCGTTACCACTTCTTGCTTCAGATGATGGCAGGGCAGGTTCAGGCGTTTTTGGTGTTGCTCCAGTCTTCTGTACGTGGTGCCTGTACGCCGAAAGTGTCCCGCAATTCTTCTGGCTACCGACAGCATCTCTTGCACGCCCCTGTCGTTTTTAAAAAAATTCTGCACCACCAAATTCAAGGTATGTGCAAAACATGGGACGTGCTGGAATTTGCCCAGATTTAATGCACACACAATATTGCTGGCGTTGTCCGATGCCACAAATCCACAGGAGAGTCCAATTGGGGTAAGCCATTCCGCGATGATCTTCCTCAGTTGCCGTAAGAGGTTTTCAGCTGTGTGCGTATTCTGGAAACCGGTGATACAAAGCGTAGCCTGCCTAGGAAAGAGTTGGCGTTTGCGAGATGCTGCTACTGGTGCCGCCGCTGCTGTTCTTGCGGCGGGAGTCCATACATCTACCCAGTGGGCTGTCACAGTCATATAGTCCTGACCCTGCCCTGCTCCACTTGTCCACATGTCCGTGGTTAAGTGGACATTGGGTACAGCTGCATTTTTTAGGACACTGGTGACTCTTTTTCTGAGGTCTGTGTACATTTTCGGTATCGCCTGCCTAGAGAAATGGAACCTAGATGGTATTTGGTACCGGGGACACAGTACCTCCAACAAGTCTCTAGTTGGCTCTGCAGTAATGATGGATACCGGAACCACGTTTCTCACCACCCAGGATGCCAAGGCCTCAGTTATCCGCTTTGCAGCAGGATGACTGCTGTGATATTTCATCTTCCTCGCAAAGGACTGTTGGACAGTCAATTGCTTGGTGGAAGTAGTAAAAGTGGTCTTACGATTTCCCCTCTGGGATGACCATCGACTCCCAGCAGCAACAACAGCAGCGCCAGCAGCAGTAGGCGTTACACGCAAGGATGCATCGGAGGAATCCCAGGCAGGAGAGGAATCGTCAGAATTGCCAGTGACATGGCCTGCAGGACTATTGGCATTCCTGGGGAAGGAGGAAATTGACACTGAGGGAGTTGGTGGGGTGGTTTGCGTGAGCTTGGTTACAAGAGGAAGGGATTTACTGGTCAGTGGACTGCTTCCGCTGTCGCCCAAAGTTTTTGAACTTGTCACTGACTTATTATGAATGCGCTGCAGGTGACGTATAAGGGAGGATGTTCCGAGGTGGTTAACGTCCTTACCCCTACTTATTACAGCTTGACAAAGGCAACACACGGCTTGACAAATGTTGTCCGCATTTCTGTTGAAATACTTCCACACCGAAGAGCTGATTTTTTTGGTATTTTCACCAGGCATGTCAACGGCCATATTCCTCCCACGGACAACAGGTGTCTCCCCGGGTGCCTGACTTAAACAAACCACCTCACCATCAGAATCCTCCTTGTCAATTTCCTCCCCAGCGCCAGCAACACCCATATCCTCCTCATCCTGGTGTACTTCAACACTGACATCTTCAATCTGACTATCAGGAACTGGACTGCGGGTGCTCCTTCCAGCACTTGCAGGGGGCGTGCAAATGGTGGAAGGCGCATGCTCTTCACGTCCAGTGTTGGGAAGGTCAGGCATCGCAACCGACACAATTGGACTCTCCTTGTGGATTTGGGATTTCGAAGAACGCACAGTTCTTTGCGGTGCTTTTGCCAGCTTGAGTCTTTTCATTTTTCTAGCGAGAGGCTGAGTGCTTCCATCCTCATGTGAAGCTGAACCACTAGCCATGAACATAGGCCAGGGCCTCAGCCGTTCCTTGCCACTCCATGTGGTAAATGGCATATTGGCAAGTTTACGCTTCTCCTCCGACAATTTTATTTTAGATTTTGGAGTCCTTTTTTTACTGATATTTGGTGTTTTGGATTTTACATGCTCTGTACTATGACATTGGGCATCGGCCTTGGCAGACGACGTTGCTGGCATTTCATCGTCTCGGCCATGACTAGTGGCAGCAGCTTCAGCACGAGGTGGAAGTGGATCTTGATCTTTCCCTAATTTTGGAACCTCAACATTTTTGTTCTCCATATTTTAATAGGCACAACTAAAATGCACCTCAGGTAAACAATGGAGATGGATGGATACTAGTATACTTATGGATGGACGAGCGACTGCCGACACAGAGGTAGCTACAGCCGTGGACTACCGTACTGTGTCTGCTGCTAATATAGACTGGATGATAATGAGATGAAATCAATATATATATATATATATATAATATCACACTAGTACTGCAGCCGGACAGGTAGATATATTTATTATGTAATGACTGATGACGGACCTGCTGGACACTGTCAGCTCAGCAGCACCGCAGACTGCTACAGTAAGCTACTATAGTAGTATGTATAAAGAAGAAAGAAAAAAAAAAACCACGGGTAGGTGGTATACAATTATGGATGGACGAGCGACTGCCGACACAGAGGTAGCTACAGCCGTGGACTACCGTACTGTCTGCTGCTAATATAGACTGGATGATAATGAGATGAAATCAATATATATATATATAATATCACACTAGTACTGCAGCCGGACAGGTAGATATATTTATTATGTAATGACTGATGACGGACCTGCTGGACACTGTCAGCTCAGCAGCACCGCAGACTGCTACAGTAAGCTACTATAGTAGTATGTATAAAGAAAAAAAAAAAAAAAAACACGGGTAGGTGGTATACAATTATGGATGGACGAGCGACTGCCGACACAGAGGTAGCTACAGCCGTGGACTACCGTACTGTGTCTGCTGCTAATATAGACTGGATGATAATGAGATGAAATCAATATATATATATAATATCACACTAGTACTGCAGCCGGACAGGTAGATATATTTATTATGTAATGACTGATGACGGACCTGCTGGACACTGTCAGCTCAGCAGCACCGCAGACTGCTACAGTAAGCTACTATAGTAGTATGTATAAAGAAGAAAGAAAAAAAAAAACCACGGGTAGGTGGTATACAATTATGGATGGACGAGCGACTGCCGACACAGAGGTAGCTACAGCCGTGGACTACCGTACTGTGTCTGCTGCTAATATAGACTGGATGATAATGAGATGAAATCAATATATATATATATAATATCACACTAGTACTGCAGCCGGACAGGTAGATATATTTATTATGTAATGACTGATGACGGACCTGCTGGACACTGTCAGCTCAGCAGCACCGCAGACTGCTACAGTAAGCTACTATAGTAGTATGTATAAAGAAGAAAGAAAAAAAAACCACGGGTAGGTGGTATACAATTATGGATGGACGAGCGACTGCCGACACAGAGGTAGCTACAGCCGTGGACTACCGTACTGTGTCTGCTGCTAATATAGACTGGATGATAATGAGATGAAATCAATATATATATATATATAATATCACACTAGTACTGCAGCCGGACAGGTAGATATATTTATTATGTAATGACTGATGACGGACCTGCTGGACACTGTCAGCTCAGCAGCACCGCAGACTGCTACAGTAAGCTACTATAGTAGTATGTATAAAGAAGAAAGAAAAAAAAAAAACACGGTAGGTGGTATACAATTATGGATGGACGAGCGACTGCCGACACAGAGGTAGCTACAGCCGTGGACTACCGTACTGTGTCTGCTGCTAATGTAGACTGGATGATAATGAGATGAAATCAATATATATATATATATAATATCACACTAGTACTGCAGCCGGACAGGTAGATATATTTATTATGTAATGACTGATGACGGACCTGCTGGACACTGTCAGCTCAGCAGCACCGCAGACTGCTACAGTAAGCTACTATAGTAGTATGTATAAAGAAGAAAGAAAAGAAAAAAACCACGGGTAGGTGGTATACAATTATGGATGGACGAGCGACTGCCGACACAGAGGTAGCTACAGCCGTGGACTACCGTACTGTGTCTGCTGCTAATATAGACTGGATGATAATGAGATGAAATCAATATATATATATATAATATCACACTAGTACTGCAGCCGGACAGGTAGATATATTTATTATGTAATGACTGATGACGGACCTGCTGGACACTGTCAGCTCAGCAGCACCGCAGACTGCTACAGTAAGCTACTATAGTAGTATGTATAAAGAAGAAAGAAAAAAAAAACCACGGGTAGGTGGTATTCAATTATGGATGGACGAGCGACTGCCGACACAGAGGTAGCTACAGCCGTGGACTACCGTACTGTGTCTGCTGCTAATATAGACTGGATGATAATGAGATGAAATCAATATATATATATATAATATCACACTAGTACTGCAGCCGGACAGGTAGATATATTTATTATGTAATGACTGATGACGGACCTGCTGGACACTGTCAGCTCAGCAGCACCGCAGACTGCTACAGTAAGCTACTATAGTAGTATGTATAAAGAAGAAACAAAAAAAAAAACACGGGTAGGTGGTATACAATTATGGATGGACGAGCGACTGCCGACACAGAGGTAGCTACAGCCGTGGACTACCGTACTGTGTCTGCTGCTAATATAGACTGGATGATAATGAGATGAAATCAATATATATATATATATATATAATATCACTAGTACTGCAGCCGGACAGGTATATATATTTATTATGTAATGACTGATGACGGACCTGCTGGACACTGTCAGCTCAGCAGCACCGCAGACTGCTACAGTAAGCTACTATAGTAGTATGTATAAAGAAGAAGAAAGAAAAAAAAAAACGGGTAGGTGGTATACAATATTATATATATATTATATACAATTTTATATATATATATATATATATATTAAACTGGTGGTGATTATTAAACTGGTGGTCAGGTCACTGGTCACACTATCAGCAACTTGCAAGTAGTACTCCTAAGCAGACAATCACAATATATATT
The DNA here is from genome assembly GCF_028390025.1 of Pseudophryne corroboree. Lineage (NCBI taxonomy): Eukaryota > Metazoa > Chordata > Amphibia > Anura > Myobatrachidae > Pseudophryne > Pseudophryne corroboree. Next base: position 977,295,089 of record NC_086444.1, on the reverse strand, counting down.
ATACTGGTGGTCAGTGTGGTCACAATGGCAGTGTGGCACTCTGGCAGCAAAAGTGTGCACTGTACGTTATATGTACTCCTGAGTCCTGCTCTCAGACTCTAACTGCTCCCCACTGTCAGTGTCTCCCCCACAAGTCAGATATACATTATACAGTCACACTATCTATCTATCACTTCAGCAAGTAGTAGTACTCCTCCTAATGCTCCCCAAAATTACTACTGTGTCTCTCTCTACTCTAGTCTCACTCTCTTCTCTATAAACGGAGAGGACGCCAGCCACGTCCTCTCCCTATGAATCTCAATGCACGTGTGAAAATGGCGGCGACGCGCGGCTCCTTATATAGAATCCGAGTCTCGCGATAGAATCCGAGCCTCGCGAGAATCCGACAGCGGGATGATGACGTTCGGGCGCGCTCGGGTTAACCGAGCAAGGCGGGAAGATCCGAGTCGCTCGGCCCCGTGTAAAAAAAAATGAAGTTCGGGCGGGTTCGGATTCAGAGGAACCGAACCCGCTCATCTCTAGTGTAAAGTGGAGACCACCATGTGCCAGTGCTGCAGGGGAGGCTGTGTCAGATTGTGTGAGCCAGGTTTCTGTTATAGCCAGCAGATTGATGTTGTTGGATATGAAGAGGTCATGGATGGATGTTAATTTGTTACAAACAGAGCGTGCATTCCATAAGGCACATTTTAGTGATCTGGAGGGTGATGGAAGACATGTGATGTTTATGAGGTTAGCTGGATTTCTATGTTGCTGTGAATCAGGTGAATGTGAGCGATGCAAGTGGCAGGGTCCTGGATTTGGTGAAATGTCACCAGCTATCAGAAGCAGAAGAGAGAGATAAATGTGGGTGTCAGAGGTTTGTGAAAGTTTTTTTATGGTGAGAGGTTGTAGATGTTATTGTCAATGAGTATAGGGAAGTAAAAAGCTCATGAGTGCTCATAAGAGGGCAGTGTAGAATTGAGGGGGCAACATGTACAGGGGCTGAGTTGCTGGGAGACTGAATGATGTAATGGTCTTTATGACTACTCCATGAAGAGCAATGCAGAAAATCAATTTGTGGTACATAGTTAGTTTGAGATGAAACCAGTGTTATCTAGGCTGAGAGTGTAAGGTTTAACTTGTTCAAGTTAAAAGTTCAGGTGCCTATTTACTGGTGTTGTTACGCTGTATGTTAGCTGTGCATAATAGAGCAAAGTGACAAACAGGTATGTACAATCACGTGTAAATCACAATGTAAATGGTTATATACAAAATTGGTTGCATTTTGTGCTTAGAGGTCATAAGGATTGTAGTTGGTAAAATATATACACACGATGAAATGCACAGATGATAGGGAATGAAAGGAAGTGAGGATGTTTTTCTGTTTTGTCGGTGGGATGTTTCCGTCTGTTTTCGTCCTGGTAAATCCTGGGTAAGTCTATATTGTAATATTTTCTTAGCCCTTTTAAACAGCCCTTATAATAAAGCCCTGTTCAGCCAAGCATCTTTCCTTATGAATGGTAAGTATCCATGTGTGTCTAGTAATTGCAATCAAGGCCTAACATCCCACCCCCGTTTACAGAGCATGCCATAAAAATCAACTAAAACAAACACTAAGATAGCAGTTACCAACTATTTCAAAGCTGCGATAAAGTTTCATCCTAGAATACAATATAGCTTATAATATACAAATTGACAGTGTAGATTACCTAGCATAATAACAATATCACTGCTGCATGTATATTCTGAGCAGATCCAAAATGCAAATGAGCATAGATTACCTAGTATAATAACAATATCACTGCTGCATGTATATTCTAATACTATGGGATCAAAATGACCCCCAAATTCTATGATTTAAGCTGTTTTCAAGGGTTTTTTGTAAAAAAACACCCGAATCCAAAACACACCAGAATCCGACAAAAAATTTTCAGGGAGGTTTTGCCAAAACACGTCCGAATCCAAAACACGGCCGCGGAACCGAATCCAAAACCAAAACACAAAACCCGAAAAATTTCCGGTGCACATCACTAATTTTAAGAATGTATGCTAACCATACCCCTCCCCCTCTCTACCCACAGCCTAACCCTATCCCTTCTATCCTGCAGTCCAACCCTAATACCCCTTTTACACCGCCATTAAAAACCCGGGTTATTGCCGTGATAACCTGGGAGTGGCTCAATATAAAATGGTTAACCAGGGTACAGTAATACCCCTTTCACATTGAAAAAATAACCCGGGTCGAGGTGCAGTGTGAAAGCGCCAAAGTGAATAACTCGGGTTGAGCAACCCAGCATTTTTAATCCGGGTTACAAGAAGGGTTAAACACAGGCCGGACCAGGGGCATTGTGCAGTGTGAAAGCCTCTGACTCGGGATAGTCAACACGGGTCTCAGAAAAAGGCGCTGATTGGCTGTTTATGTGTCTGCTCAGAGCAGTCACCAGCCCCTCCTTTTATCTCCTTTGAAACCTCATCAATGTGAGCCAGAAAAGTCCATTTTAAATCACATCACAGGCCCTCATTCCGAGTCGTTCGCTCTGTAATTTTCATCGCATCGCAGTGAAATTCCGCTTAGTACGCATGCGCAATAATCGCACTGCGACTGCGCCAAGTAATTTTACAATGAAGATAGTATTTTTACTCACGGCTTTTTCTTCGCTCCGGCGATCGTAGTGTGATTGACAGGAAATGGGTGTTACTGGGCGGAAACACGGCGTTTTCGGGGCGTGTGGATAAAAACGCTACCGTTTCCGGAAAAAACGCAGGAGTGGCCGGAGAAACGGGGGAGTGTCTGGGCGAACGCTGGGTGTGTTTGTGACGTCAAACCAGGAACGACAAGCACTGAACTGATCGCAGATGCCGAGTAAGTCTGAAGCTACTCTGAAACTGCTAAGTAGTTTGTAATCGCAATATTGCGAATACATCGGTCGCAATTTTAAGAAGCTAAGATACACTCCCAGTAGGCGTAGGCTTAGCCTGAGCAACTCTGCTAAATTCGCCTTGCGAGCGATCAACTCGGAATGAGGGCCACAGTGTTTAACATGGGTGACCCGGGTTCAGTGTGAAAGGCACCAGCCTGGGAATAACCCGGGTTGAAACTACTATGTGAAAGAGTCTGAGCCTGCTCGGACCCGGGTCGGAACTGGGTTTGCGTTCTGAAAGCGGTATTACAGGGTTAGTCCTGGGAAGGACCCGGGATGCAGTGCTGTGTAGTACCTCTTTCACACCGCCATTGCCAGATCTCACTAGAGAACTGGAAACGGGTCCTTCCGGGTGGTACCGGCATTGGACCCTAACTGCTGGCTTCCCGACCCGGCAATATGCCTGGCCGGTTGCCATAGCGGCAGGGGGAGGAGCAAGCAGCGGAGGTGGTGCTGGTAGATGAGCTCATCTCTGTGCCTCCTCTTCCCTATGTAGTGAACGGGTCCCGGGTCGCATCAACCCAGGAGCCGGTTCACGATGCCACTGACCCAGTATTCAACCTGGGTATAACACTGCTTTATTCACGGGTTGAATTACCAGGTCAGGTGACCCGGGAATTCGACTATGACCCTTTCACACCACACTCCAACCTGTGTCGACCCGGCAATATGCCGGGTTGATACCGGGTTATTTGTGCAATGTGAAAGGGGTATAAAAGGGGTAGGCGGGTGGATGCGACACAGGATCCATTCACTGCATAGAGAAAAGGCGGTGCTTGGAGATCATTTAATCGCCAAGCACTGCCTCCGCACATGTCAGCGGTGACATCAACAACCCTATACTGGTCTTCTGACTGTCTGCATCCTAACCATCAGGATGCCAACTACATCCCACTGTAAGTTACCATGGCTAATTAGATGCCGCACAAAGTCTGTGGTACCCTACATTTCTTCCTACAAGCAAGTTAAATCATAGATCCAAGACATTGAGTTATTCTGGCATTAAAGGAAGAGTATTGTGACATCCCATTGCACCGTAATTCTGTTTCTGGACAAATAAAATTAAAGGAATAAAGAAAAGCAACATAGTACATTATCCTTCCATAACATACACAGTTGTTATTAGTGATGAGCGGATTCGGTTTTACTCGGTTCTCAAAACGGCATCTTATTGGCTATCCAAAACACGTGACATCCGTGAGCCAATAAGATGCCGTTTTGAGAACCGAGTAAAACCGAATCCGCTCATCTCTAGTTGTTATGTGACCCTATCGTTCTAAAATGAAATAGAAGCACAAGGCTTTCTCTGTTATAAATGCCATTATACTGTAGCAGACAATGCCAGATATTGTTTTTTTATATCTTTGATATCAAGGGTGTTATTATGGCAGATGGTACCAGAAGGCACAACGGTTAAAAAACATTAGTACAAAAATGTTCTACAAACTTTGTAGGAAAGAATTAGAAGAAAGAGGCCAGAGGTGTGGAAAAATGTTTTCATCCTCCGTTAGGACAACGCATTAGTCCACACAGCTCTCTCTGTGAAGCAGTTTTTGGCTGAGAAATACACTGCTCAAAAAAATAAAGGGAACACTTAAACAACACATCCTAGATCTGAATGAATGAAATATTCTTATTAAATACTTTGTTCTTTACATAGTTGAATGTGCTGACAACAAAATCACACAAAAATTATAAATGGAAATCAAATTTATTAACCCATGGAGGTCTGGATTTGGAGTCACACTCAAAATTAAAGTAGAAAAACACACTACAGGCTGATCCAACTTTGATGTAATGTCCTTAAAGCAAGTCAAAATGAGGCTCAGTAGTGTGTGTGGCCTCCACGTGCCTGTATGCCCTCCCTACAATGCCTGGGCATGCTCCTGATGAGGTGGCGGATGGTCTCCTGAGGGATCTCCTCCCAGACCTGGACTAAAGCATCCGCCAACTCCTGGACAGTCTGTGGTGCAACATGGCGTTGGTGGATGGAGCGACACATGATGTTCCAGATGTGCTCAATTGGATTCAGGTCTGGGGAACGGGCGGGCCAGTCCATAGCATCAATGCCTTCGTCTTGCAGGAACTGCTGACACACTCCAGCCACATGAGGTCTAGCATTGTCTTGCATTAGGAGGAACCCAGGGCCAACTGCACCAGTATATGGTCTCACAAGGGGTCTGAGGATCTCATCTCAGTACCTAATGGCAGTCAGGCTACCTCTGGCGAGCACATGGAGGGCTGTGCGGCCCCCCCCAAAGAAATGCCACCCCACACCATTACTGACCCATTGCCATACCGGTCATGCTGGGGGATGTTGCAGGCAGCAGAACGTTCTCCTTGGCATCTCTAGACTCTGTCACATCTGTCACATGTGCTCGTTGAGAACCTGCTTTCATCTGTGAAGAGCACAGGGCGCCAGTGGCAAATTTGCCAATCTTGCTGTTCTCTGGCAAATGCCAAACGTCCTGCATGGTGTTGGGCTGTAAGCACAACCCCCACCTGTGGACGTCGGGCCCTCATACCACCCTCATGGAGTCTGTTTCTGATCGTTTGAGTAGACACATGCACATTTGTGGCTTGCTGGAGGTCATTTTGCAGGGCACTGGCAGTGCTCCTCCTGTTCCTCCTTGCACAAAGGCGGAGGTAGCGTTCCTGCTGCTTTGTTGTTGACCTCCTACGGCCTCCTCCACGTCTCCTGATGTATTGGCCTGTCTCCTGGTAGTGCCTCCATGCTCTGGACACTACGCTGACAGACACAGCAAACCTTCTTGCCACAGCTCGCATTGATGTGCCATCCTGGATGAGCTGCACTACCTGAGCCACTTGTGTGGGTTGTAGACTCTGTCTCATGCTACCACTAGAGTGAAAGCACCGCCAGCTTTCAAAAGTGACCAAAACATCAGCCAGAAAGCATAGGAGCTGAGAAGTGGTCTGTGGTCAGCACCCGCAGAACAACTCTTTTATTGGGGGTGTCTTGCTAATTGCCTATAATTTCCACCTGTTGTCTATTCCATTTGCACAACAGCATGTGAAATTGATTGTCAATCAGTGTTGCTTCCTAAGTGGACAGTTTGATTTCACAGAAGTGTGATTGACTTGGAGTTACATTGTGTTGTTTAAGTGTTCCCTTTATTTTTTTGAGCAGTGTAGATTGCAGTGCTAGAAACACCCTCCATACTCAGAACCGCGGTCCTCGTGACTTCTTTCTTTTACCTAAAGTTAACTCTGTACTCAAAAGAACCTGTTTTGCATCAGTTACTGAGGTAAAAAAAGAAAACAACGGAGGTGTTTAGACAGATAACAGCTACAAACGCAGTGTTGTGTGGATGCAGAAGGGAGGTATGTAGAAGGGGAACAGAGTTAAAATGGACTCAATATAATTAAACGTCGATCATAGCATCAGTCTTGTTATTTAATAGCCACACCTCATATATGTACTTATTTTGGTGTCGAGTGCCGCACCATCCACCGTTGTACACACACACATATTTATATAATGTGAGTGTACAGTTATCGGCCAACTGCACGCACAGGAGCGTAACAAATATGGCATTTCATACTGACCACAGTATCTGTCTAATTTGGCCAAGTACATATTGGCAAGCTTGGAAAACTTTAAGGGGCATTTTTAGGATTCATTTTGCAGATATCCCTTGAAAACAGTCACTTTTGGAGTAAACCCACAAAATCTAAGCATCCCTAAAGGCCCGTACACACTGGTCGATATATCGGCCGTTCTCTTGAACGGCCGATATATTGCGGGACCGTCGGCCAGTGTGTACGGCCGATACGTCTGTGAACTCTGTCGTTCACAGACGTATCGCGTCGGCCGCACAGCACAGCCGACGGCCAATATATCTACCGATATATTGGCGCGTCGCCGTGTGTGTACGGGGTGGTCGGCCGACCGCCCGTACACATGCTGCGGCGGACGGCGGTGATTGACAGGTGAACTGGGCGGGTGTGTGTACACGCCCGCCCAGTTCATGATGTCAGTCCCCGACGGATCGGGCAGTGTGTATGCTCAACACACTGCCCGATCCGTCCATAGATATATCTGCAGATCAATTGATCTGCAGATATATCTACTAGTGTGTACCCACCTTAAGTTGTATGAAGGATGCACCACAGCAGATATTTCCAATATCCCAATTTCGAAAACATTATGCAAAAGGTTTCTTCAGATGGCATTATATTAGCCTATTGACTACTATTCCGCATTTTTTAACAGAGAGGAATGCTTTGGATCACTCCCCCCTTACTGAGGATGTGCAAGTGCAGTTGGCTGGCTGTATCTAAACCCCGGTGTAAAGTGATAGCGGTATGTTCATAATTGTGAATATATTGCAGTATAAGTCACTTATATTTTTAAAACTCCTCTATACCCATTTTTTTATGGTTGAGAATTTTGGACACAGTCTGACCACTACAAAGAGTAGGGTATGGCTAGATCACATTGGGGTGCGCCACATCCCCCAGGATGTACACACTGTTTCAGAAGCACTGGGCTGCCACAGCCTCCTTCCCTCCAGTCTCCTCTTCAACGCCTGACTTGCTGATAGGTGAAGTGTCCAAGGGGCATCACTCAGTGACACTTCTGTCACAATTGTTATTGAATCGGGACAAAGTAAGGGAGGCTGGAAGAAACTGGTGATTGGCAAACACTAATGTTTCTGCTGCGGGGTACACTGGGCTCCACAAGTCTGGACAATGGGGTGTAGAGTAGGATCTTGATCCGAGGCACCAGCAGGCTCAAAGCTTTGACTGTTCCCAGAATGCACAGCGCCGCCTCCTATATCACCCTGCCTCCCAGCACAGGAGCTCAGTTTGTTAGTTGGTGCTGCAGTAAGCAGGCACTTAACAGAGGGGCTGCTCCAAGCAGCCCTAAGAAAAGCTTTTTATGAGGTAAAAAGTTAAGACTTCAAGGGCAGCAGCAGGGGTAAATGTCTTCTGACATTCTCTGCTGCAGCTCCAGCTCTCCCCAGCGGCGCTGTACACTCCCGAGCCCTGGTTGCTGGGTACCTACAGCGGAGGCTCCGGTTTACTTCACGTTAGGCACACACGGGGATCTCCAGGATCGCGTGTCCGCGCTTCGGGAGGTGGTAAGTGGGCCCCGCTCACGGAACCCGATCTTTATTACGATCCGGTGCGGTCAGTGGGAGGTGGACCGCGCGCGATGGCGGTGGACACTGTGGCAGTACAGGCGATCCCACTAGATCACCAGGGCATGGGTGCAGGTCAGGTTTTCTCTTAAAACCGATTTTAATATCACTCACAGTACCCGGTGGTTTTGCCAGCAAGGGGGATAAGGCTTAGACCTGAAGCCCCTCCCCCAGCCCCAGGGCGCCATTTCCAGCAAGTGTTCCCGCACTGGAGCTGCATCTCTGTCTTTCCTCACTCCCTGTCAGTGTCTACGGCGCCATTAATCCTCAGTTCACTTTTCCTGGGACTGCTTGGGCAAATCCTCCTATGTAAAGCCGCCTGTTTGTCAGCGCTGTGCCTTTACATGACACTTAAGTATTCTACCTGCCTTTTTTGTCAGTGTTAGTTAAGAAAGAGTGCATTTAGTCAGGGGTTTATAGTACAATTACCCTGTGATATACATCCAGTTTCTTACTGTGTAGTGTTATATCTATTGACTATATAGCTGTGTAAGCTAGTCCAGTGCAGTATTATTGTCTGTAATAACCTCTGCATTGTACAAACTGTGACTATTTGTGTGTGCATTGATAGCTGAGTGGTGTCCATCTCGTGTCTTTCACTCAACTTGCTATCCCTATATTCTATAACCTGAGGGGGCTTGGTGCGTCAGGTGTTATTTAATATAGGATTTTCACAAAGATATACTGTATTACGTATTTTTCTCTGTGATTTAGTCACCATATCTCTCCTTTATCTCTGCTGGTGCTGACTACACTGCGCAGGGGTTTGGGTTTAGGGATATAGTGCTGCTAATAATTGTACTGTGTTACCTCATACTGCAAGTTATATCATGTCTGCTTCTGAGGGTAACGGTTCTGAGGCGGAACACACTGCTGGTGTTGCTGAAGCCACAGGCACATATGGGGAGAATATAGCAGCTGTGGGCTCTGGTTCTGGGGGCTCCTTGCCCCCCAGTGGGACTGTGGCAACGGAGGCCCATACTGACCCTCCGTGGGACGCTTTTTACACGCTTCTGAATACGCTACTTCATAAACTAACACCCCCTATGGGACCCCCAATGCCGGTACAACCGTATGTGGTGCCTGCAGCTAACCCGCTGTGGGCGGACGATTTATCTGCTCAATTAAAGAAGTTGAACCAGTCCCTGACTACTAAAAAGTCTGACCAACGCTCGCCTAAGTCCAAGAGGTCCTCTAAGCGAGCGCTCGTCTCCTCACAATCCACTGCTGTCACTGACACCTCGTTTGATGAGGACAGCACATACACTGACCCCACAGGTTCTGACTCAGATACGGCAGATGGGGAGGATAGTTCACATGTGGATGTTCCTGATCTTTTGGAGGCTATTAAGTTAACAAGTTTTACCTCACTCTGACCACCTAGTGGATATACGTCAGGAACCCTGGCAAAGCCCGGGTACGAAGTTTGTGCCTCAAAAGAAGATGCTGGCCCGCTATCCCCTCGCGCCAGAACTGTCTAAGAATTGGGAAACGCCTCCTCCAGTAGACTCACATGTGGCTAGGATGGTGGTTTCCTCAGCTCTACCTGTCACTACCGTCACGTCTCTAAAAGAGCCTACGGATAAACGTGTCGAGGGTTGTCTAAAAGTGATTTACACCCTCACGGGTGCTGCACAAAGGCCCACTATTGCAGCTACATGGGCGGCGGAGGCTATTGAAGCATGGGCCTTGGAGTTAGAGGCTGAAATCTCCTCTGACCATGCTAGACAATGCTTGTCATATATTGTCACAGCTTCTCGCTATATTAAAGAGGCGGCTTCTGATGCCGGTATCCTAGCAGCCAAGGCCTCTACTACGCCAGTCCTGGCTCGCAGGATATTGTGGCTGAGATCCTGGTCTGTGGATCTGGACTCTAGAAAAACCCTGGAGGTACTCCCTTTCAATGGGGATATTCTGTTTGGGGAGGACTTAAATAAGATAGTGGCTGACTTGGCTACTGTCAAAACTGCCTGTCTGCCTAATACAGCTCCTTCTGTGTCGAAGGCCAAAGGCACGTCCTTTCACCCCTTTCGTCCTTCAGGTAAAGCAAAAGCCAGGCGTACCATAAGCAGGCCCGCACTTCCAAACCTGGTAAGCCGAAGCCCAAAAGAGCCTGGGCTGCCCGTCAGCCAGCAGCCAAGACCGATAAGCCTGCCTCATGACGGGGCGGGCCTCCCCCTGGGGGATCCCAGGGTGGGGGGCCGGCTTCTAGGGTATACCCAGGAATGGTTGAAGACCACTTCAGATGCCTGGGTACGGGAAGTCGTCACTCGAGGTTACGCCATAGTCTTCAAAAACCGACCCACTCATCGATTTTGCCAGACAGACGTCCCGTCGGATCAGACAAAGGCAAACACTTTGAATTCGGTGGTACAGACCCTCCTGGATATAGGAGTCACAGTACAGGTGCCTCTTCCGCAGAGGGGCCGGGGGTACTATTCTCCGCTGTTTCTAGTCCCGAAACCGAATGGGTCCTCCCGGCCCATTCTCAACCTCAAGGCACTGAACAAGTTTGTGAAGGTTTCCAAGTTCCGTATGGAAACCCTTCGCTCTATAGTTCTGGCCTTGGAACCTGGGGACTACATGGTCTCCCTGGACATACAGGATGCTTACCTGCATATTCCTATAACAGTGTCACATCAACAATACCTGAGGTTCGCTATTGGCAACCTCCATTACCAGTTTCGGACGTTACCTTTTGGTTTAACAACGGCTCCGCGAGTCTTCACCAAAGTTATGGCGGTGATGACGGTGGTACTCCGCCGTCAAGGGGTCAGGATACTGCCGTATCTGGACGACTTGTTAATCCTGGCAAATTCCCCAGATCTTCTCCTGCGTCATCTGGATATGACGGTCCGGTTTCTACAAGCCCACGGGTGGCTCATCAACTGGAAGAAATCCTCCCTGGTCCCTGCTCAGAGCCTGGTGTATCTGGGAGCGCTGTTGGACACTCACAACCAGAGGTTGTTCTTGTCTCAGGAGAAAGTCCTCAAAACTCCAGGACAGGATTCGTTGCTTCCTTTCTCGTCCGCAAGTGTCGATACATTCGGCAATGCAGGTGCTGGGTCTCATGGTGTCAGCATTCGACATGGTGGAGTATGCTCAATTCTATTCTCGCCCCCTCCAGAAGCTGATTCTAGCCAAGTGGGACGGCCTGCCTCACCAGATCAGGTCTCACATGATCTTTTTGACTCCGGAGTCCGTCTGTCGCTGCTCTGGTGGCTCCTGGACCGACAATTGTGCAGAGGCCGTCCCTTCTGGATATCCAACTGGGTCCTGTTGACGACAGATACCAGTCTAAGAGGTTGGGGCGCGTTCTGGAGCAGCACTCCTTGCAGGGTCGGTGGACCAAGGAGGAATCTCTCCTCTCGATCAACATTCTGGAATTGCGGGCGGTCTTCAATGCGTTGAACCTAGCCCAGCATTTGATTCAGAACCGTCCTGTTCAAGTACAGTCGGACAACGCCACCACAGTGGCTTACATAAATCATCAAGGCGGCACTCGAAGCCGTTTGGCAATGAAGGAAGCCTCACGGATTCTACGTTGGGCAGAACGCCATCTACCGGCAATATCGACAATATTCATTCCGGGAGTCCTGTATTGGGAAGCGGACTTTCTCAGTCGTCAGGACGTGCATGCCGGCAAGCGGGGCCTCCATCCAGAAGTGTTTCAAGTCCTCGTGGAAAGGTGGGGTCTTCCAGATGTGGATCTGATGGCGTCTCGACACAATCACAAGGTTCCGGTCTTCGGAGCAAGGACAAGGGATCCTCAAGCAGCATTCGTGGATGCGCTGGCAGTGCCATGGAGGTTTCGGCTGCCGTACGTGTTCCCTCCAGTGTCACTCCTGCCCAGGGTAATTCGGAAGTTCAAGCAAGAAAAAGGAAATCTGCTTCTCATAGCTCCGGCGTGGCCCAGACGGCACTGGTTCTCAGACCTGCAAGGCCTATCGTCAGAGCATCCACTTCTACTTCCACAACGCCCAGACCTCCTCGTTCAGGGCCCCTGTGTCTACCAGGACCTAGCCTGGCTGTCTTTGACGGCGTGGCTCTTGAAGCTTCCGTCTTAAGAGCTAAGGGTTTTTCTGAAGAGGTCATTAAAACTATGTTGCGGGCCCGGAAACCGGCCTCTGCTCGGATTTACCATCGGGTCTGGCATTCCTACTTTGTTTGGTGTGCATCTAACCATTATGACGCTTCCAAGTTTAGTAAAGCCAAACTTTTGGCTTTTCTACAGCAGGGCCTAGATTTAGGCCTGCGTCTGGCCTCCCTCAAGGTTCATATTTCTGCCTTGTCGGTGTGGTTTCAGAGAAAAATTGCGACTTTACCTGATGTTCATACTTTCACTCAGGGTGTGTTGCGTATCCAACCTCCCTATGTCCCGCCTGTGGCTCCTGGGGACTTGTCGGTGGTTTTGGAGGCGTTGCAGGAGCCTCCATTTGAACCTCTTGGTTCAGCTGACCTTAAGTGGCTTTCCCTTAAGGTGGTGTTCTTGCTGGCTATTGCCTCTGCTAGAAGAGTGTCAGATTTGGGTGCCTTGTCTTGTAGTTCCCCATATCTGATTTTTCACCGTGACCGGGCGGTTCTTAGGACTCGTCCCGGATATTTACCGAAGGTGGTTTCTTCGTTCCACCTTAATCAGTCGATTGTGGTTCCAGCTTTTGTCTCTCCTGATTTGTCTCCCAAAGAGCGGTCTTTGGATGTGGCACGGGCTCTCCGTATCTATGTGAAGATAACTGCTTCTATTCGAAAGTCTGATTCTCTCTTTGTTTTGTTTGGATTTTACAAACATGGCTGGCCTGCTCATAAGCAGACCCTGGCCAGGTGGATTAGAATGGTAATTGCGCATGATTATGTGAAGGCTGGTCTGTCTACTCCTGTTCACATTACGGCCCATTCTACTTGGTCTGTTGGACCTTCTTGGGCAGCCCAACGTGGTGCGACCCTTGACCAATTGTGCAAGGCGGCTACGTGGTCCTCCGGGAACACGTTTATAAGGTTCTATGCCTTCGATACTGCCGCTTCCCAGGATGCTTCCTTTGGACGCCGGGTTCTTGTGCCCGCTACAGTGCGTCCCCTCCCATAAGGAACTGCTTTAGGACATCTCCATTGTCCAGACTTGTGGAGCCCAGTGTACCCCGCAGCCGAAAACGAGTTTTATGGTAAGAACTTACCCTTGTTAAAACTCTTTCTGCGAGGTACACTGGGCTCCACAAGGCGCCCACCCTGACGCACTTAGCTTCTTTGGGTTGATATGGCATTAGCCGCTGACACTTCTCTTGTCGTGAAAGTGTGGTGTATGTGGCTACTAACCGTTGTCGTCTCTTTTCCTGCTACTGCATTGGACTGGTTAACTAAACTGAGCTCCTGTGCTGAGAGGCGGGGTGATATAGGAGGCGGCGCTGTGCATTCTGGGAACAGTCAAAGCTTTGAGCCTGTTAGTGCCTCGGATCAAGATCCTACTCTACACCCCATTGTCCAGACTTGTGGAGCCCAGTGTACCTCGCAGTAAGAGTTTTAACAAGGGTAAGTTCTTACCATAAAACTTGTTTTTTAATCTGATGGATTCGATTCCGGGAATGTGGCAGTTTTCAATATTGTATGCTTCCTTGCAAAGGCTGATGATGTTACTCCTGCTGTGTACACCAGAAAGGAGAAACTGTAGGGAACATGCATCAAACCTTTAAGAGAGACGTGTGCATGAGGAACTGTGCAATATAGTATGACCACTACTGAAAATGCTTAGTGACAAAACTTTCCAATTACACATCTGTAAAAGCTAGGACTGTCACTATAAATGGGCGAGGTCAGCTGCTGTCTTGTATATTTGGAAGTGTTGTTTTCATTTTATTTTTTTGGTCTCAAATTATAGATTTAACAGTCCTGTATAATTAATAATACCATTATTTATGAATAAAGCTTATGCACCTTCGACTAAGAGTATACGGATGACAGTCTAACCATAAGACCCCGGCACAGGTCCAATCAATGTAAATAAACACCGCACGCAAATCGTATATTGCCACTTGCTAGCAACAATTACTGAACTCCGACAAAATGGCAGCAGCGGAATGCTTTCCTCTGTGTTTATAAACGTAGCCAATTGTGAAAGGAGGAGATACACTGTCGACCAATCATATCGCACGGCTGACAGTAATGGGTGGAGTCTGCAGGCAGTCTAAACTGTGCCGCGATCCCGTACAGCGTGCTTCCCCAGGCAGCGCCTGCGACATACATACATACATACAGGCGACAGCTGTACAGGGGACGTAACATCTCCCGTCCGAGTAGCAGTAATCAGTGACATCGGGCCAGCAGCATGGTGAGTGCTCTGCCGGAGCTCCGTATCTGGCTGTATAGAGAGAGAGTGCTACGTCAATGAAGACTGATTTTAAAAATAAAAGACTACAGTTTCGGGCACCCACATCTTCCCACTTACCTCTCCATGTTAATGTCAGACTCCTTGCATACCATCCCTCAATTCCTGCACATATTGCCTGTAACTCAACTATTCCCACCCACCCCATGCATACCTCGGTGTCCACCTAGAAAGTACATGTGGAAAATTACCTCCAAAATCTGCCCCAGAAGAGGAGCGTAGAAAAAACTGACTACAGCATACTCAACCTGTTCTAGTAAATGGACTTCGCATATGATGGGCCACCATTGCCTGGCACAGTCCCACCCCCTGCACACTACATTACCCACCTGTTGGCACCAGTGGCGTAAGTTCGTCCCAGTTGCCCAGAGTCAAGATAAATATTGGTGCCCCCCCATATTTAGATAAGTGTGTGTGTGTATGGAGTGTTCTGGAAAAAAAATGTATATACTGTATACATTTCATTGTCTTTTATTTTAAATCACACATTTCTTAGCAGTCATATCCAGGATTAGAACCCATGACCTGTTACACTGACAGCAAACACTTTACTGATGGAGCTATTTGCTCCTGTACAGGAAGCATGAGAATTATAACTATATAAAGGTACGTGTAATTGTCAGAGAAGTAACTTCATATACTTAGAATTCTCATCTTTCCTATACAGGAGTAAACAGCTTCATCAGTAAGGTGTCTGCTTCCAGAGTACTAGGTCGTGGGTTCTAATCCTGGGTATGACACTTGTAAAATGTGTATCTACAGTATAATAAGAAGGGTGTGATTTGTAAGGTGCAGGGACCAGTGAGGAAGTTGGCCACAGAAAAGATAGCGGCAGCTATCAATTAACTTAATTCAACAGTGTCACAGAATGGGAGGAGAGGTGCCCCCCTTCAGAGCAGGAGCCCGGTGGCAGATGACTCCGTTGTCTCCCAGAGTTGCGCCTCTGGTTGGCACAATAGTCCTCCTCTCCTGGTGGTCTGTCCTCTCACTATGGTTGGAGCCATTGGTACGGTCGCACTGTGCATGAGTGTTGGGAAAGACCATAGCCGATTATTTTATAGACAAAAGATTACAGCAGTCGGTGCCATCTCTCTAATGGCAGAAGTGTGAGCTTTGCAATTATAATCCGCTTTACTATAATTTTCTTTCTTAACTGACATGGTCAGACCGCATGCAACTGTGCCACCCCACTGTGTCCCCCCGTTTTTGACGAGAAGATTCGTTCTGCAGTTGGGCATAATATAATTTCTCTAACGTCCTAGTGGATGCTGGGGACTCCGTAAGGACCATGGGTAATAGACGGGCTCCGCAGGAGACAGGGCACTCTACGAAAGAATTAGGACTACTGGTGTGCACTGGCTCCTCCCTCTATGTCCCTCCTCCAGACCTCAGTTAGAATCTGTGCCCGGTCAGAGCTGGGTGCACTTTAGTGATCTCTCCTGAGCTTGCTAATAAGAAAGTATTTTATTAGGATTTTTTATTTTCAGAGAGATCTGCTGGCAACAGACTCTCTGCTACGTGGGACTGAGGGGAGAGAAGCAAACCTACTAACTGCGGATAGGTTGCGCTTCTTAGGCTACTGGACACCATTAGCTCCAGAGGGATCGAACACAGGAACTTAACCTTGGTCGTCCGTTCCCGGAGCCGCGCCGCCGTCCCCCTCGCAGAGCCAGAAGACAGAAGCCGGCGAGTGAAGCAAGGAGACATCAAAATCGGCGGCAGAAGACTCCTGTCTTCATACGAGGTAGCGCACAGCACTGCAGCTGTGCGCCATTGCTCCCACACTAACCCACACACTCCGGTTACTGTAGGGTGCAGGGGGGGGGGCGCCCTGGGCAGCAATTGAGTACCTCCTGGCAAAATAGAGCATATATACAGCTGGGCACTGTATATATGCATGAGCCCCCGCCATTATTTTACACAAAATCGCGGGACAGAAGCCCGTCGCTGAGGGGGCGGGGCTTCTTCCTCAGCACTCACCAGCGCCATTTTCTCCACAGCTCCGCTGAGAGGAAGCTCCCCAGGCTCTCCCCTGCAGAAGCACGATAGAAGAGGGTGAAAAGAGAGGGGGGGCACATAAATTTGGCGTAAAAACAATATATACAGCAGCTACTGGGTTAACACTACGTTACTGTGTGATTCCTGGGTCATATAGCGCTGGTGTGTGCTGGCATACTCTCTGTCTTTCCAAAGGGCCTTGTGGGGGAACTGTCTTCAAATAGAGCATCCCCTGTGTGTGTGGTGTGTCGGTACGTGTGTGTCGACATGTCTGAGGTAAAAGGCTCCCCTAAGGAGGAGATAGAGCAAATATGTGTGTGAGGGTGTCTCCGTGGACAACGCCGACATCTGTTGGATATGTGTAATTAAATGCTGAGGTGAATTTATTGCACAAAAGATTAGAGAACAGATAGGAAATCTACCCATGTCTGTCCCTCTGTCGCAGAGACCTTCAGTGTCTCTCAATGCTCACTATCCAAAATAATAAACACTGATGTCGACATGGAGATTGACTCCAGTGTCGACTACGATAATGCAAAGTTACAGCCAAAATGGCAGAAAAGTATTCAATATATGATTATTGTAATAAAAGATGGTTTGCATATCACTGATGACTCATCTGTCCCTGACACAAGGGTACACATGTTTAAGGGGAAGAAAGCTGAGGTAAATTTCCCTCCTCTCATGAGGAAAAAGAGCGGGAATCTCCAGACAAGAGACTGCAGTTTCCCACAAACAATTCTCAGGCAGTATCCTTTCCCCACTAGGGCCAGGATACGATGGGAATCTTCCCCTAGGGTGTCACGTTTGCCCAAAAGGTAACCTGTTGTAACAGCTATTCTCAGGGATCCTGCAGATAGCGTGCACATTCTGGTACACTACTCAGACCGGCGATTGTGTCGGCATGGGTTGATAGCGCTGGGGCAGAGTGGACAGGTACCAAGGGTTCTCGGACCTGGTCTCCACAGCTATAGCTGGTAATTCTGTTGTTTTGCCTTATATTCCTGCACAGCCTAGGAAAGCGCGACATTATCAAATGCAGCCTTTAGAACAAAGAAACAAGAAAGTCCGAGGTGCGTCCTTTCTTGCCAGAGGCGGGGGCAGAAGAAAGAAGCTGCACAACACAGCTAGGTCCCAGGAACAGAAGTCCTCCCCGGCCTCTACAAAAATCCACCGCATGTCGCTGGAGCTCCACAGGCGGAGCTAGGCCCGGTGGAGGCACGCCTGCGTAAGTTCAGCCACAAGTGGGTTCACTCCCTGTTAGGTCCCTGGGCAATAGATATTGCGTCTCAGGGATGCAAGCTGGACTTTGAGAAGATGCCCCCTCACCGACGGCCCTGCCGGCTTCCCCCCACGAGAGGGAAACAGTGTTAACTGCAATTCACAAATTGTATCTTCAGCAGGTGGTGGTCAAGGTTCCCCTCCAACAGGGAAAGGGTTATTATTCGACCATGTTTGTAGTACCAAAACCGGACGGTTCGGTCTGACCCATATTGAATTTAAAATTCCTGAACATATACCTGAAAAGGTTCAAGTTCAAGATGGAATCGCTCAGAGCGGTCATTGCAAGCCTGGAAGGGGGAGATTATATGGTGTCTCGGGACATAAAGGATGCATACCTTCATGTCCCCATTTATCCACCTCATCAGGCGTACCTCAGATTTGTGGTACAGGATTGTCATTACCCATTCCAGACGTTGCCGTTTGGTCTGTCCACGGCACCGAGAATATTTACCAAGGTAATGGCAGAAATGATGATGCTTCTGCTAAAGCAAGGAGTTACAATTATCCCATACTTGGACGATCTCCTCATAAAGGCGAGGTCCACAGAGCAGTTGCTGATCAGCGTAGCACACTCTCGGGAGGTGTTGCAACAGCACGGCTGGGTAATGAATATTCCAAAGTCGCAGCTGATTCCTACGACGCGTCTGCCCTTCTTGGGCATGATACTGGACAAAGACCAGAAGAAGGTTTTTCTCCTGGCGGAGAAGGCTCAGGAGCTCGTGACTCTGGTCAGAGGCCTCTTAAAACCAAAACAGGTGTCGGTGCATCAATGCACGCGAGTCCTGGTAAAGATGGTGGCGTCATACGAAGCCATTCCCTTCGGCAAGTTCCATGCGAGGACCTGTCAGTGGGATCTGTTGGACAGGTGGTCCGGATTGCATCTTCAGATGCAGCGGCTGATCACCCTATGCCCCAGGGCCAGGGTGTCTCTTCTGTGGTGGCTGCAGAGTGCTCACCTTATCGAGGGTCGCAGATTTGGCATTCAGGACTGGGTCCTGGTGACCACGGATGCAAGCCTCCGAGGGTGGGGGGCAGTCACACAGGGAAGAAATTTCCAAGGTCTGTGGTCAGGTCAGGAGGCTTGTCTGCACATTAATATCCTGGAACTAAGGGCCATATACAACGCCCTAAGTCAAGCAGAGCCTCTGCTTCGCTACCAACCGGTGCTGATTCAGGCAGACAACATCACCGCAGTGGCTCATGTAAACCGCCAAGGCGGCACAAGGAGCTGGGTGGCGATGGCGGAAGCCACCAGAATTCTTCGCGGGGCGGAAAATCACGTAAAAGCACTGTTAGCAGTGTTCATTCCGGGAGTTGACAACTGGGAAGCAGACTTCCTCAGCAGGCACAACCTTCACCCGGGAGAGTGGGGACTTCATCAAGAAGTCTTCACACAGATTACAATCAGAATCAGAATCAGAATCAGCTTTATTGGCCAGGTATACTTACGTATACTAGGAATTTGTCTTCGGTTTGCTATACAACAGCCAAGTAGGTAACAGGTAAGCAGGTGTGTGTGTGTGTGTGTGTGGGGTGGGGGGGTGGGCAAGTAAAGTTACACAGATAGGTATACCGTAGGGACACAAGTGAGTCACATGTACGTCTAGTCAGTCAATGTTCAGGAGTTCAGCAGGCGGACAGCTTGGGGAAAGAAACTTTTGAGGCTTCTGGTGGATCTGGCGGGGACATCCCTGTAACGCCTGCCTGAAGGAAGCAAGTTAAACATGCTGTGGCCGGGGTGTAGCTGGTCTTTTACTATCTTCATTGCCCGCTTTTTAGCTCTGGACAAGTACAGGTCCTGGACTGAGGGAAGGTCGGCCCCGATGATCTTCTCTGCGGTTCTGACCACCTTTTGGAGCCTGCATATGTCCCTCGCACTGGCGGAGCTGTACCATACGAGTATCGAGGAGCACAGTACCGACTCCACAATCGCGGAGTAGAAGAGGAGCAGGAGCTTCTGTGGGATGTTGAACTTCCTTAGTTGCCTGAGGAAGAACAACCTCTGCTGCGCTTTCCCAACAGTGGCGTCAGTGTTGGACCCCCATTTAAGGTCCCTGGAGATTGTGGTCCCTAGAAACTTGAAGGAGTCCACTAGCGATACCACACTGTCAGCAATCGTTAGCGGAGGTGCACTAGATGACTTCTTCCTGAAGTCCACTATCATCTCGACAGTTTTGAGGGGGTTGAGGTCAAGGTTGTTGTGGATGCACCACTGGGCCAGCCGGTCTACTTCCCGTCTATAGGCCGATTCGTCCCCATCCTTGATGAGGCCGATGACGGTGGTGTCATCGGCGAATTTGATGATCCTTACTGATTGCGCCTCTGAGGTACAGTCATTTGTGTACAGGGAGAAGAGCAGGGGTGAGAGGACACAGCCCTGAGGGGCCCCTGTACTGATGGACCGCGCTTGAGAGGTGAATTCCCCCGCTTTCACCACCTGTGTCCTATCTGTCAGGAAGTCTATTATCCAGGAACAGGTAGCTTCTGGGACCCCTAGGCGAAGTAATTTGGGGTGGAGGATGCTGGGGACGATTGTATTGAAGGCCGAGCTGAAATTGACAAACAGGACCCTCGCGTAGGTACCGGGAATGTCTAGGTGCTGTAGAATGTAGTGCAGGCCCAGGTTGACTGCATCCTCGACACACCGATTCGAGCGATAGGCGAACTGCAGGGGGTCCAGTTGGGGGCCAGTCACAGTTTTCAGGTGATTCAAAACCAGACGCTCGAACGTTTTCATGACCACAGACGTCAGTGCTATCGGCCTGTAGTCGTTCAGGTTCGTGATAGTGGGTTTCTTGGGGACCGGGACTATAGTAGACCTTTTGAGGCAGGAAGGGACTTTCTGTAGCTCCAGCGATTTATTGAAGATCTTGGTGAATATGGGGGCGAGCTGACCCGCACATGCTCTTAGGGCAGATGGTGACACTCCGTCAGGACCCGGAGCTTTCCTGGTTTTGGTCCTTTTGAACAATGCCTCCACCTCTTCTTGGGTGACTTGCAGTGCCTGGGGTTGGCCGTCGGTGTTCGGGGCATCGTAGAGGTGATTGTTTGGGTTGCAGGGGACTTCTTTTGCGAACCTGCAAGTCGTTGGGAACTGCCACAGGTGGACATGATGGCATCCCGCCTCAACAAAAAGCTACAGATGTATTGCGCCAGGTCAAGAGACCCTCAGGCGATAGTTGTGGACGCACTAGTGACACCGTGGGTGTTTCAGTCGGTTTATGTATTTCCTCCTCTTCCTCTCATACCCAAGGTGCTGAGAATCGTAAGGAAAAGAGGAGTGAGAACAATACTCATTGTTCCGGTTTGGCCAAGAAGGACTTGGTATCCGGAATTGCAAGAAATGCTCACAGAGGACACATGGCCTCTGTCTCTAATGGGCCCTACTCACTTGGTGATGTTCCGCCGAGGTGCCCGACGGCCGATACGGCCGACGAGCGACCCGGCGGCGGGGGGGCAGTGACGGGGGGAGTGAAGTTTCTTCACTCCCCCCGTCACCCGGCTGCATTGAAGTGCAGGCAAATATGGACGAGATCGTCCATATTGGCCTGCATGCACAGCCGACGGGAGACCAGCGATGAACGAGCGCGGGGACGCGCATCGTTCATCGCTTAAGTCTCCACACTGAAAGATATGAACGAGTTCTCGTTCATTTATGAACGAGATCGTTCATATCTTTCAGAATATCGCCAAGTGTGTAGGGCCCATTAGACAGGATCTGTTGCAATAGGGGCCCTGTCTGTTCCAAGACTTACCGAGGCTGCGTTTGACGGCATGGCGGTTGAACGCCGGATCCTAGCAGAAAAAGGCATTCCGGATGAGGTTATTCCTACGCTAATAAAGGCTAGGAAGGACGTGACGGCTAAGCATTATCACCATATATGGCGAAAATATGTTGCTTGGTGTGAGGCCAGGAATGCCCCTACGGAGGAATTCCAGCTGGGCCGTTTCCTTCACTTCCTACAGTCGGGAGTGACTTTGGGCTTAAAATTGGGGTCCATTGAGGTCCAGATTTCAGCCCTATCAATTTTCTTTCAAAAGGAACTGGCTTCTCTTCCTGAAGTTCAGACGTTTGTAAAGGGAGTGCTGCATATTCAGCCCCTTTTGTGCCACCAATGGCACCTTGGGATCTTAACGTGGTGTTCGTTTCCTGAAATCACACTGGTTTGAGCCACTTAAAACCGTGGAGTTAAAATATCTCACGTGGAAGGTGGTCATGCTGTTGGCCTTAGCTTTGGCTAGGCGTGTGTCAGAATTGGCGGCTTTGTCACATAAAAGCCCCTATCTGGTTTTCCATATGGACAGGGCAGAATTACGGACTCGTCCGCACTTTCTGCCAAAAGTGGTGTCATCTTTTCATTTGAACCAACCTATTGTGGTGCCTGCGGCTACTCGTGACTTGGAGGATGCCAAGTTACTAGAGGTAGTCAGGGCTTTGAAGGTTTATGTAGCCAGAACGGCTGGAATCAGGAAAACTGAGTCGTTGTTTATCCTGTATGCATCCAACAAGCTGGGTGCTCCTGTTTCAAAGCAAACTATTGCTCGCTGGATCTGTAACACGATTCAGCAGGCTCATTTTGCGGCTGGGTTGCCGCCTCCAAAATCAGTAAAAGCCCATTCCACAAGGAAGGTGGGCTCTTCTTGGGCGGCTGCCCGAGGGGTCTCGGCATTACAGCTTTGCCGAGCAGCTACTTAGTCGGGTTCAAACACTTTTGCTAAATTCTACAAGTTTGATACCCTGGCTGAGGAGGACCTTGTGTTTGCTCATTCGGTGCTGCAGAGTCATCCGCACTCTCCCGCCCGTTTGGGAGCTTTGGTATAATCCCCATGGTCCTTAGAGAGTCCCCAGCATCCACTAGGACGTTAGAGAAAATAAGATTTTACTTACCGGTAAATCTATTTCTCGTAGTCCGTAGTGGATGCTGGGCGCCCGTCCCAAGTGCGGACTTCTTCTGCAATACTTGTATATAGTTATTGCTTACATAAGGGTTATGTTATGGTTGCATCAGGTTGGTCTGATGCTCTGTTGTTGTTCATACTGTTAACTGGGTAAGTTTATCACGAGTTATACGGTGTGATTGGTGTGGCTGGTATGAGTCTTACCCTGGATTCCAAAATCCTTTCCTTGTACTGTCAGCTCTTCCGGGCACAGTTTCTCTAACTGAGGTCTGGAGGAGGGACATAGAGGGAGGAGCCAGTGCACACCAGTAGTCCTAATTCTTTCATAGAGTGCCCTGTCTCCTTCAGAGCCCGTCTATTCCCCATGGTCCTTACGGAGTCCCCAGCATCCACTACGGACTACGAGAAATAGATTTACCGGTAAGTAAAATCTTATTATTTAAATAATAAAAAAAGAAAAAAATTATTAAACTATAATAAAATTTGAGAAAACAATGTTATGAACCGTTTTGAAGGAAAAATGGTCAGCTAAGTGGTTAAAATGCAAAGGTAATAAAACAAATTATGTTTGTTGATAAACTGAAATAATTTAAGTTTAAAAAATAAAAAGCAATAAAATGTCGACTCATCAGCTTACTAGATCAATATCACTAGAAACTGATAGGGCTAGCTTTATCAAAGTTTGGGGAGATAAAGGGGGTCATTCCAAAGTGATCGTAGCCCTGTAAAATTTTTCAGGGCTACAATCATGTCCATAGACATGCGGGGGGACGCCCAGCACAGGGCTATCCCGCCCCGCATGTCAGTGCCTGCCCCCCCCCCCCGCAGAAGTGCAAAGGCATCGCACTTTAGGAGTAGGTCCCGGCCTGCGCAGCTTTAGCGTGCTGGCCAGGAGCTACTCGTCGCTCCCCGGCCCGCGTGTGACGTCACGCCGCCGCTGCGCCTAACCCCCCCCATCTCCCCCCGCATGGTCCGGCCATGCCTGCGTTGGCTGGACCGCGCCCACGAAACGGCCAAATACCGCCGTATCGTCCCTCCCCCCGCCCAGCGACTGCCTCTGCCTGCATGCGCAGTTCTGACCCGATCGCACCGCTGCGATAAACTGCAGCGTGCGATCAGGTCAGAATGACCCCCAAGTATTAACCAATCAGCTTTAGACATGTCTTTTGTTGGGGACGGGCTTGATTCTGAGTTGGATGCAGATGCGTCAGTCTCTTGCTGTAGTTGCATCTGTGACTTTACTAATTCCGCTACAGTGCATTTTCCCGGTGTACATTCGTGCGATTTAATGTGCAAGGATGCTATGATTGGTTGCACCATTTAAACTTTCACAAGTCCTATTGCTAGATGCAGATCACCCAAATATGGCCTCCAGTGTGAGTAATTCAGCGTTTCTGCACACCACGACCACTACCCATACTACGTTACCTTTGTGTCTAGTTAACCAACCTTCTGTAACTGCATAAGGAAGCCCAACACATTCTAATACACTTCTTGGTGCGTGTGTTTGAATCTGTACTGTAACCCTGTATGAACAGCATCAGGACATATCTGCGATGTAAAGCAGATGCATGTACAGACTAAAAACACATTGTCCCCACAGGAAAAAACATAAAACGCATTGGCCTCCACATGAAAAAAATGCAACCATATTGGCCTCCACATGAAAAAAATACAACCATATTGGCCTCCATATAAAATAATGGGGTTGATAGTGTCTGACTTACTGACAGATGCTGACTAACTGACATGATGACACACACATACTTACACACAGACAGATACTGACACAAATACTGACACACAGGTGCTCGTTAACATACTATAGCTGGGTATATGCAGCACAGGGCCTGGAAGTAGCAGCTGCTCCCTATAGTCACCTCCTGCACTCAGCAGGCTAGGCCACCACATGCTTCTTGCCCAGGTAGCTGTGCAGACTCTCGTTCTCCTGCAGGGTGAGCAGGTTGGAGCCGTAGTTGATGGGCTGCTTTGAGCACTCAATCAGGGCTATTCTATGTCCCGGTCGCCTGTCATTGTGTTGTGGTAGGATCCAAAGCCACTGCTGCCTCTCCCTGGACGGCAAAGGTGCAGGCAGTTTTGCCGGTACAGACCGTTAAAAATCGGTACTGTACTGGCCAATTAGGTATAGCTGGAGGGTATGGTGGAGCTGGTTTCTTTTGGTTTGCCTTCCGCAGTAAATGCAAAACCCGGAAGCGCGTCAGACAGCACTGGCAGTGTTGTCCAGGGACGGCCGTCAGTGTTGGGTGGGCCTGTCCGGCAGAGAGGGGCAAGGAACCGGAAAACTGTCCTGGCGTCCCAATCCACCCCTGATCATGTTACATGCTGTGTTTGAAAAATGACACTTAGGAGATGATTGGTTAGTACTTTACCTCTCTCCAAGCTTTGTTAAAAACCCCCTATAATCTTTTTACCATACAACAGACTTTACCAGTCAAAACTTGATCACATCCCCCATATGCCGAAAAGAAAGAAATCATGGAAAACTCAAAAGAAATCATAGAAAACGTTTCATTAAATAACATTATTGATACCATACCAACGTTATAAGGCCACCTTATACGCCACATGCCTTGGCAGAGTAAATGGCTTTAACCTAGACAAAGACAACAATAATTGGCTAGTTAGCAGTCTCCCAACATGCAACAGTCAGAACCAGTACTATTCAGTACTTGTACTGTGCATTTTTAATTGTAACCTACACGGTCGAGTCACGTTATTATGACCACCAGCTAATAGCCAGAGTAAACGCCATGTGCAGCATAGACAGCAGCTAGATGGGCTGGTAGTGACTGGATAAGGTGCTGGTAGGTTGGCACATGTATATTTTGATTATGAGCCGCTTCACTGTAGTGTGTCGGTCGGCCCTCACGCACCTTTGTGGCTGATGTTCACCTCTCACATCAATGGCACGTGGTGCTACACAGTTTCCACATCGTTTATTCGCAATGGTGCCATTTGACCAGTCATGATACACCTTCACCACAGCAGCACGCGAACAGTTCACACGGCTGTGTTTCAGAATTACTGCCACTCTTGGCCTGGAAGTAGGGAAGCCAATCCCGGGCCATTTTTTCAATCCGGGGTATCGGGATTGAAAAATGGCCAATCCCGGGATTCCCGGGATACCCGGGATTGGCTTTTACCTAGGTGGCCGCCCCCTCGCCCCACCCCGCCCCGCAAATATAACTCACCATATACTGGGGGTGGGCAGGAGGGGAACATCCTGTGAACGCTGCTGGCGGCTCCCAGCAGCAGCTATCAGCGCAGCGTTACCTCTCACGCTGCGCTGGGGACCCGGAAGCAGGAAGCCGGGCAGCGTTTGAGTGTCCTGTGGATGCTCAACGCTGATCCCTCAATCCCCGGGATTGGAGCTTCCAATCCCGGGATTGAATCCCGGCCATTTTTGGGCCTAAATCCCGGGATCCCGCCGATCCCGGGATTGGCCACCATACCAGGAAGCTGATAATCATCCCTTTCTCTAACGTCCTAGTGGATGCTGGGGACTCCGTAAGGACCATGGGGAATAGCGGCTCCGCAGGAGACTGGGCACAGCTAAGAAAGAATTAGGACTACCTGGTGTGCACTGGCTCCTCCCACTATGACCCTCCTCCAGACTTCAGTTAGAATCCTGTGCCCGGCCGAGCTGGATGCACACTACGGGCTCTCCTGAGCTCCTAGAAAGAAAGTATATGTTAGGTTTTTTATTTTACAGTGAGATCTGCTGGCAACAGACTCACTGCAGCGAGGGACTAAGGGGAGAAGAAGCGAACCTACCTAACTGGTGGTAGCTTGGGCTTCTTAGGCTACTGGACACCATTAGCTCCAGAGGGATCGACCGCATGGAACCGGCCATTGGTGTTCAGTCCCGGGGCCGCGCCGCCGGCCCCCTTACAGAGCCAGAAGCAAGAAGAATCCGGAAAATCGGCGGCAGAAGACATCAGTCTTCACCAAGGTAGCGCACAGCACTGCAGCTGTGCGCCATTGCTCCTCATACACACTTCACACTCCGGTCACTGAGGGTGCAGGGCGCTGGGGGGCGCCCTGAGAAGCAATAAATACACCTTGGCTGGCAAATATATCACAATATATAGCCCCAGAGGCTATATATGTGATAAATACCCCTGCCAGAATCCATAAAAAAGCGGGAGAAAAGTCAGCGAAAAAGGGGCGGAGCTATCTCCCTCTGCACACTGGCGCCATTTTTCCCTCACAGTTCCGCTGGAAGGAAGCTCCCTGACTCTCCCCTGCAGTCTACACTACAGAAAAGGGTAAAAAAGAGAGGGGGGGCACTAAATTTAGGCGCAAAATACATATATAGCAGCTATAGGGGATATAATTTAGTTAATCCCTATATTATATAGCGCTCTGGTGTGTGCTGGCATACTCTCTCTCTGTCTCCCCAAAGGGCTTTGTGGGGTCCTGTCTTCTGTCAGAGCATTCCCTGTGTGTGTGCGGTGTGTCGGTACGGCTGTGTCGACATGTTTGATGAGGAGACTTATGTGGAGGAGGAGCAGGTGCCTATAAATGTGTTGTCACCCCCTGCGGGGCAGACACCGGAGTGGATGGACTTGTGGAAGGAATTACGCGAAAGTGTCGACTCCTTACATAAAAAATTTGACGACATGCCAAATGTGGGGCAGCCGCCTTCTCAGCCCGTGCCTGCCCAGACGTCTCAAAAGTCATCAGGGGCTCTAAAACGCCCGCTACCTCAGGTGACAGACACAGATGTCGACACGGATACTGATACCAGTGTCGACGACGAAGAGACTAATGTAATGTCCAATAGGGCCACTCGTTATATGATTGAGGCAATGAAAAATGTTTTACACATTTCTGAGGTGACCCCAGGTTCCACAAAAAAAGATACGGCCGCCCTAAAGGAACCTGCTGACAGAAAGCAGGAGGCTCTCCAAAAAGCTATATATAGACACACTGGTATTATACTGAGACCAGCTATTGCCTCAGCATGGATGTGCAGTGCGGCAGCTGCATGGTCAGACTCCCTGTCAGAGAACATTGACACCCTAGACAGGGACACTATATTGCTAAACGTAGAGCATATTAAAGACGCTGTCTTTTACATAAGAGATGCACAGAGGGATATTTGCCGGCTGGCATCAAAAATAAGTGCACTGTCCATTTGTGCCAGGAGAGGGTTATGGACCCGGCAGTGGACAGGGGATGCAGATTCCAAAAGGCACATGGAAGTTTTGCCTTATAAGGGTGAGGAGTTGTTCGGGGATGGTCTTTCAGACTTAGTTTCCACAGCAACAGCTGGGAAGTCGGCATTTTTGCCACATGTCCCCTCACAACCAAAGAGAGCACGGTATTATCAGGTGCAGTCCTTTCGCCCCCAAAAGAGCAGACTGGGTAGAGTCGCGTCCTTTCTGCCCAGAGGCAGAGGTAGGGGAAAAAAGCTGCAGCATACAGCCACTTCCCAGGAGCAAAAGTCCTCCCCCGCTTCTTCTGCTATGTCCGCCGCATGACGCTGGGGCTCAGCAGGCGGAGCCAGGTACGGTGGGGGGCCGTCTCAAAAACTTCAGCAATCAGTGGGCTCGCTCACAGGTAGATCCCTGGATCCTTCAAGTGGTATCTCAGGGGTACAGGCTGGAATTCGAGACATCCCCCCCCCCCCCCCCCGCCGTTTCCTCAAATCTGCCTTACCAACGACTCCTTCAGAAAGGGAGGCTGTGTTAGAGGCAATTCACAAGCTGTATTCCCAGCAGGTGATAGTCAAGGTGCCCCTACTTCAACAAGGACGGGGTTACTATTCCACAATGTTTGTGGTACCGAAACCGGACGGTTCGGTGAGACCCATTTTAAATTTGAAATCCTTGAACACATATTTGAAAAAATTCAAGTTCAAGATGGAATCGCTCAGGGCGGTTATTGCAAGCCTGGAAGAGGGAGATTACATGGTATCTCTGGACATCAAGGATGCTTACCTGCATGTCCCCATTTACCATCCTCACCAGGAGTACCTCAGATTTGTGGTACAGGATTGTCATTACCAATTCCAGACGTTGCCGTTCGGCCTGTCCACGGCACCGAGGGTATTTACCAAGGTAATGGCCGAAATGATGATACTCCTTCGGAAAACGGGAGTTTTAATTGTCCCATACTTGGACGATCTCCTGATAAGGGCGAGGTCCAGAGAGCAGTTGTTGGTCGGCGTAGCATTATCTCAGGAGATGCTACACCAGCACGGTTGGATTCTGAATATTCCAAAGTCTCAGCTGGTTCCGGCGACACGTATACTGTTCCTAGGGATGATTCTGGACACGGTCCAGAAAAAAGTGTTTCTCCCAGAGGAGAAAGCCGAGGAGCTGTCGTCTCTAGTGAGAGGCCTCCTGAAACCAAAACAGGTGTCGGTGCATCATTGCACGCGAGTCCTGGGAAAGATGGTAGCTTCCTACGAAGCGATTCCATTCGGCAGGTTCCATGCCAGAACTTTTCAGTGGGACCTGTTGGACCAATGGTCCGGATCGCATCTTCAAATGCATCGGTTGATAACCCTGTCTCCAAGGACCAGGGTGTCTCTGCTGTGGTGGCTGCAGAGTGCTCATCTCAGAGAGGGCCGCAGATTCGGCATACAGGACTGGGTCCTGGTGACCACGGATGCCAGCCTTCGGGGCTGGGGGGCAGTCACTCAGGGAAGAAACTTCCAAGGACTTTGGTCGAGTCAGGAGACTTCCCTACACATAAATGTTCTGGAACTGAGGGCCATTTACGATGCCCTAAGTCAAGCAAAGCCCCTGCTTCAAAACCGGCCGGTTCTGATCCAGTCAGACAACATCACGGCGGTCGCCCATGTAAATCGACAGGGCGGCGATGGCAGAAGCCACAAGGATTCTCCGTTGGGCGGAAAATCACGTGTTAGCACTGTCAGCAGTGTTCATTCCGGGAGTGGACAACTGGGAAGCAGACTTCCTCAGCAGGCACGACCTCCACCCGGGAGAGTGGGGACTTCATCCAGAAGTCTTCCAACTGATTGTAAACCGTTGGGAAAGGCCACAGGTGGACATGATGGCGTCCCGCTTAAACAAAAAGCGGGAAAAATATTGCGCCAGGTCAAGAGACCCTCAGGCGATAGCTGTGGACGCTCTAGTGACACCATGGGTGTACCGGTCGGTTTATGTGTTCCCTCCTCTTCCTCTCATACCCAAGGTACCGAGGATAATAAGGAGAAGAGGCGTAAGAACTATACTCATTGTTCCGGATTGGCCAAGAAGAGCTTGGTACCCGGAACTTCAAGAAATGATCTCAGAGGACCCATGGCCTCTGCCGCTCAGACAGGACCTGCTGCTGCAGGGGCCCTGTCTGTCCCAAGACTTACCGCGGCTGCGTTTGACGGCATGGCGGTTGAACGCCGGATCCTAAAAGAAAAGGGTATTCTGGAGGAAGTCATTCCTACGCTTATTAAAGCTAGGAAAGATGTAACCGTACAACATTATCACCGCATATGGCGAAAATATGTTGCGTGGTGGGAGACCAGGAAGGCCCCAACGGAGGAATTCCAGTTAGGTCGATTTCTGCACTTCCTACAGTCAGGGGTGACTATGGGCCTAAAATTGGGTTCCATTAAGGTCCAGATTCAGCCTCCTTTTGTGCCCCCAGTGGCACCGTGGGACCTCAACGTGGTGTTGGGTTTCCTAAAGTCACATTGGTTTGAGCCACTCAAAACCGTGGATTTAAAATATCTCACGTGGAAAGTGGTCATGCTTTTGGCCTTGGCTTCGGCAAGGCGGGTGTCAAAATTGGCGGCTTTGTCATGTAAAAGCCCCTATTTGATTTTCCATATGGATAGGGCAGAATTGAGGACTCGTCCCCAATTTCTTCCTAAGGTGGTATCAGCTTTTCACTTGAACCAACCTATCGTGGTGCCTGCGGCTACTAGGGACTTGGAGGACTCCAAGTTACTGGACGTAGTCAGGGCCTTGAAAATGTATGTTTCCAGGACGGCTGGAGTCAGGAAGACTGACTCGCTATTTATCCTGTATGCACCAAACAAGATGGGTGCTCCTGCTTCAAAGCAGACTATTGCTCGCTGGATTTGTAGCACAATTCAGCTTGCACATTCTGTGGCTGGCCTGCCACAGCCTAAATCTGTAAAAGCCCATTCCACGAGGAAAGTGGGCTCTTCTTGGGCGGCTGCCCGAGGGGTCTCGGCTTTACAACTTTGCCGAGCTGCTACTTGGTCAGGGGCAAACACGTTTGCAAAATTCTACAAATTTGATACCCTGGCTGAGGAGGACCTTGAGTTCTCTCATTCGGTGCTGCAGAGTCATCCGCACTCTCCCGCCCGTTTGGGAGCTTTGGTATAATCCCCATGGTCCTTACGGAGTCCCCAGCATCCACTAGGACGTTAGAGAAAATAAGATTTTACTCACCGGTAAATCTATTTCTCGTAGTCCGTAGTGGATGCTGGGCGCCCGTCCCAAGTGCGGACTGTCTGCAATACTTGTATATAGTTATTGTTAACTAAAAGGGTTATTGTTGAGCCATCTGTTGAGAGGCTCTGTTATGTTCATACTGTTAACTGGGTATAATATCACGAGTTATACGGTGTGATTGGTGTGGCTGGTATGAGTCTTACCCGGGATTCAAAATCCTTTCCTTATTGTGTCAGCTCTTCCGGGCACAGTATCCTTACTGAAGTCTGGAGGAGTGTCATAGTGGGAGGAGCCAGTGCACACCAGGTAGTCCTAATTCTTTCTTAGCTGTGCCCAGTCTCCTGCGGAGCCGCTATTCCCCATGGTCCTTACGGAGTCCCCAGCATCCACTACGGACTACGAGAAATAGATTTACCGGTGAGTAAAATCTTATTTTTTGCAACTCTGATAAATTGCTCCTTAGCCCATGACAGCAATGAGTGATGTGCATGCAGACTGCCTATCGCACACCTTATATATGCACCATGCCAACGCACCACACGTGATGTACTTCATGGGGGGGCTACGCGCTGCAGACGTCTAATGTAGGATGTGGTCATAATAATGTGACTTGACCGTGTATATTAGGGCAATCCTAGATGTCAATCATCACATGCCTAGGCTACCTTGACATCACCCAGCTATGTGGCGCTGAGCAGCGATAGTCCTTGCACTGAGATACTGCAGCCTCATCCACGTGTAGTGAGCAGATGGTTTGTGAGACCAGAGAGATGGCATGCTGAGTTTCTCCCCACCTTTTTTGTGTAATTGACCCCCCCTCTTGCCAGCACTGTGCATTGCAGAGGGTGGTCCAGATCTATTCTGGATGCCAATGATATTAACACTGGATTTGGACAGGGTATAATTTCAAACATGTATAGCTTGCTCCTGGGCTCTAACTCCACAGCAGACACAATATCAAATAAGAGACAGAGCTTGACCTCTTCCTGATGAAAAGGACTGTCACGATATTAGGAAAATAATATTCTGCACTTTGATTTTAAAGGACCCTACACACTGGCCGGTTGGCTGCTGAGGTGCACGACGGCCCCATAGCTCTGCATGCAAATATGGACGATATTGTCCATATTGGCTTGCAGGCGTAAACGAGCCGGCACCAACGATGAATGAGCGCGAGGCCGCGCATCGCTGATCGTTGGTCCCTACACACTGAAAGATATGAACGATATCTCGTTCATTAATGAAAGAGATCATTCATATCTTTCAGTGTAATTGGTAAATGAGTAGGGCCCATTACTCTTCTCAAGAAAACCTCATACAAATTGTACTGTACGGTATGGAGTCATAGATAATTTGAATAAGACGTTTGCCATGGCAAACTTTTTGGTCACATTGTGGCCACAGGGGAACCTTCCTTCATGTTTGGCGGACCTCGGTTAAGGGACTCAATACTTGAAATCCTTTATGATAGAAGTTAGGTTCCCTAAAGACCCGCTGATTTTCCCCCTCTCCTGGCCCACTCAAAATATGTCTACACAGTCAATGAAACTTGGTTTTCATATATAAACAGCTGAGAAATCAATGATTGGGTCCCACTGGAAACATACAAAACTTTCATCTTGGCAGTCAAAATCCACGTCTGGCACATTGCGTGGAAAAGGTTACGTAGTGTTCATTCTAGCACCCTGCACCTGTCACAATCCGTGCAGTTTCTGTTTCCTGCCTGGGGTGTCTCTGTCTGCTCTGGTGCTTCTAGCGCACTCTTTTCTGTATCCCACTACTGAGATACAGACCAGAGTGTGCTAGAAGCACCAGAGCAGACAGTGAAAACCTATGCAGGAAAGAGGAACTGCACGGGTTGTGACAGGTGCAGGGTGCTAGAATGAACACTATTACCTACTACCTCTGTGACAGGCCAGACCTCCTCAATAAAGCATGGTCTGCCTGGCTTTTCACAGAAAACGAACATGTCCTTTCCATGCCCAGGTCCTACATCTATGTTCAGGTTACTTTAAAAGGAATTTATAATCCTTAATCCAGGCATGTCCAAACTGCGGCCCTCCAGCTGTTGTGAAACTACACATCCCAGCATGCCCTGACACCGTTTTGCTGTCAAATGATAAAGCTGTGTCAGGGTATGCTGGGATGTGTAGTTTCTCAACAGCTGGAGGGCCGCAGTTTGGACATGCCTGCCTTAATCCATGAACTACATCGAAGTGGAACGCCTACTCTATGTTCCACTTGCCGACTGTTTGCTTAATGTCACTGTACCTCTAAACATTCTTTTTATTGTTGTATTTTGTTTGCAAAACGTGGACTTTGTACTTAATATACTTTTTCTGCCCTGTACTGTTTCTACTTAATACTTGTTTCCTATCAAAATCAAAGGAAAAAAAAAAAAAGTTAACTCTGTAAAATATAGTGTAGATGTATATGAAGTATGTAGTACAGTATGCTGCAAGAAAACTTGCAGACCATGCTTCGAACACTATTTAAAAAAACACAGTTCTGCCTATGGTTTTAATTAATGTTGAGCCCCACATTTTTAATGTATTTTCTCATACGTCCTAGAGGATGCTGGGGACTCCGTAAGGACCGTGGGGTATAGACGGGATCCGCAGGAGACATGGGCACACTATAAGACTTTGAATGGGTGTGAACTGGCTCCTCCCTCTATGCCCCTCCTCCAGACCTCAGTTAGATTCTGTGCCCAGGAGTGACTGGACACACACTAGGGGAGCTCGACTGAGTTTCTCTAAAAGACTTTATTGTTTTTTATTTTCAGAGAGACCTACTGGCTACAGGCTCTCTGCTTCGTGGGACTGAGGTGAGAGAAGTCAGACCTACTTCTGTGAGTTAAAGGCTCTGCTTCTTAGGCTACTGGACACCATTAGCTCCAGAGGGTTCGATCACTTGGTGCGCCTAGCTGCTTGTTCCCGGAGCCGCGCCTTCAACCCCCTCACAGAAGCCAGAAGAAAGAAGCTGGGTGAGTATACAGAAGACTTCAGTGACGGCAAAAGACTTCAGTAATGGAGGTACAGCGCAGCGGTCGTGCTGCGCTCCATGCTCCCACACACCAACGGCACTCACAGGGTGCAGGGCGCTGGGGGGGAGCGCCCTGGGCAGCAAGTTACTGAGGGTCTTTCCACTGGCAAGAGATACATATTCGGTGCCCGGGCACCGTGTACGATACCCCCGCCAGTATAAAGCAGCGGTCGCGCTGCGCGCCATTGCTCCCCCACACCAACGGCTTTACAAGGGTGCAGGGCGCGGGGGGGGGGTATTGCCCTGGGCAGCAATATATACCTCATTTGAGTGTAGCAAAACATGTATACAGTAGGGATGAGCGGGTTCGGTTTTACTCTGTTCTCAAAACGGCATCTTATTGGCTCACGGATGTCACGTATTTTGGATAGCCAATAAGATGCCGTTTTGAGAACCGAGTAAAACCGAACCCGCTCATCACTAGTATACAGTGCGTAGGCACTGTATACGGACCCCTGCCAGAATAAAAAGCTATATTAATAGCGGGGCTGAAGCGCGCCGAGAAGGGGCGAGGCTTAGCCCTCACAACACGATTCAGCGCCATTTTTCTCCATGTCCCCGCCAAAAGCAATGTATACAGTGCAAACGAGGGGGGGCACAGTGTTTTAGTGCTATATAGAGGGAAATATAGCACTATTTTAGATAATGGGCATGTAATCATTGTTGTGCATATATCTCTGTGTGTTCCCTGTCAGATATACCCACTATAGTTTTTTTAGTCCACATATGTCGACATGCGTGAGTGCTCTGTCACAAACAGCTGTGGGGATCACTGTCGGCATCGCCGACGCCTGTTGGTACTTGATTCAGTAGATGCAGTATCAGCAGGTCGGTAGTTGTATGCTTGTCAAAAGTAAACACTGTATGGGAGACACAGTAGTATGTGGGTGACCCCACACCCCTCCGGTCTTCACTGAGGTAGCGCACAGCACTGCAGCTGTGCGCCATTGCTCCCACACACCTCACATACTCCGGTCACTGTAAGGGTGCAGGGCGCAGGGGGGGGGGGGCGCCCTGGGCAGCAATTGGGACCTCTTTGGCAAAAGTTTAGCATATATACAGTACACTGTATATATGTATGAGCCCCCGCCAAAAATTGTACATTTAAGCGGGACAGAAGCCCGCCGCTGAGGGGGCGGGGCTTCTTCCTCAGCACTCACCAGCGCCATTTTTTCTCCACAGCTCCGCTGAGAGGAAGCTTCCCAGGCTCTCCCCTGCAGATACATGGTAGAAGAGGGTAAAAAGAGAGGGGGGGGCACATAATTAGGCGCAAAAATCAATATAAACAGCGGCTACTGGGTTAACATTAAGTTACTGTGTTATTCCTGGGTTTATAGCGCTGGGGTGTGTGCTGGCATACTCTCTCTCTGTCTCTCCAAAGGGCCTTGTGGGGGAACTGTCTTCAAAAAGAGCATTCCCTGTCGGTGTGTCGGTGCGCTTGTGTCGACATGTTTGACGAGGAAGGCTATGTGGAAACAGAGCGGGAGCAAATGAATGTGGTGTCTCCGCCGACGGCGCCGACACCTGATTGGATGGATATGTGGAAGGTTTTAAATGATAATGTTAATTCCTTGCGTTGGAAAAAGCTGAAGCCTTAGGACAGTCAGGGTCTCAGCCGTGCCTGATCCTATGTCGCAGAGGCCGTCAGGGTCTCAGAAGCGCCCACTATCCCAAATTGTTGACACAGATACCGACATAGATTCTGATTCCAGTGTCGATTACGATGATGCAAGGTTACAGCCAAAATTGGCTAAATCCATCCGTTATATGATTATAGCAATTAAGGATGTGTTGCACATCACAGAGGAAACCCCAGTCCCTGACAAGAGGGTTCATATGTATGGGTAAAAGAGGCAGGTGGTGACCTTTCCCCCTTCACACGAGCTAAATGAGTTATGTGAAAAGGCTTGGGAATCTCCAGATAAAAAACGGCAGATTTCCAAACGGATTCTTATGGCATATCCTTTCCCGCCAACGGACAGGTTACGCTGGGAATCCTCCCCTAGGGTGGACAAAGCTTTAACACGCTTATCCAAGAGGGTAGCCCTGCCGTCACAGGATACGGCTACCCTCAAAGATGGTAGCGGATGATAAAAAGCAAGAGGGTACCCTGAAGTCCATTTATACACATTCAGGTACCTTACTGAGGCCAGCGATCGCGTCGGCCTGGGTGTGTAGTGCTGTAGCAGCATGGACGGACACCCTGTCTGAGGAACTTGATACCTTAGACAAGGATACTATACTAATGACCCTGGGGCATATAAAAGACGCTGTCCTATATATGAGAGATGCTCAAAGAGACATTAGTCTACTGGGTTCTAGAATAAATGCTATGTCGATTTCTGCCAGAAGGGTCATGTGGACTCGGCAATGGACAGGTGATGCCGACTCAAAAAGGCACATGGAGGTTTTGCCTTACAAGGGTGAGGAATTGTTTGGGGAGGGTCTCTCGGACCTGGTCTCCACAGCTACTGCTGGAAAGTCAAATTTTTTGCCATATGTTTCCTCACAACCTAAGAAAGCACCGTATTACCAAATGCAGTCCTTTCGATCACAGAAAAGTAAGAAAGTCCGAGGTGCGTCCTTTCTTGCCAGGGGCAGGGGCAGAGGAAAGAAGCTGCACAACACAGCTAGTTCCCAGGAACAGAAGTCCTCCCCGGCTTCCACAAAATCCACCGCATGACGCTGGGGCTCCACAGGCGGAGCTAGGCCCGGTGGGGGCGCGTCTCCGAAATTTCAGCCACAAGTGGGTTCACTCCCAGTTGGATCCCTGGGCAATAGATATTGTGTCTCAAGGATACAAGCTGGAATTCGAAGAGATGCCCCCTCACCGATACCTCAAATCGGCCCTGCCAGCTTCCCCCCACGAGAGGGAAATAGTGTTAACTGCAATTCACAAATTGTATCTTCAACAGGTGGTGGTCAAGGTTCCCCTCCTTCAACAAGGAAGGGGTTATTATTCGACCATGTTTGTAGTCCCGAAACCGGACGGTTCGGTCAGACCCATATTGAATTTAAAATCCCTGAACATATACCTGAAAAGGTTCAAGTTCAAAATGGAATCGCTGAGAGCGGTCATCGCAAGCCTGAAAGGGGGGGATTTTATGGTGTCTCTGGACATAAAGGATGCATACCTTCATGTTCCCATTTATCCACCTCATCAGGCGTACCTCAGATTTGTGGTACAGGATTGTCATTACCAATTTCAGACGTTGCCGTTTGGTCTCTCCACGGCACCGAGAATATTTACCAAGGTAATGGCGGAAATGATGGTACTCCTGCGGAAGCAAGGGGTCACAATTATCCCATACTTGGACGATCTCCTCATAAAAGCGAGGTCAAGAGAGCAGTTGCTGATCAGCGTAGCACGTTCTCTGGAAGTGTTACGGCAACACGGCTGGATTCTAAATATTCCAAAGTCGCAGTTGATTCCTGCAACTCGTCTGCCTTTCCTGGGCATGATTCTGGACACAGACCAGAAAAGGGTTTATCTCCCGATGGAGAAGGCTCAGGAACTCATGACACTGGTCAGAAACCTATTAAAATCAAAACAGGTGTCGGTGCATCACTGCACTCGAGTCCTGGGAATGATGGTGGCATCATACGAGGCCATTCCCTTCGGCAGGTTCCATGCGAGGACCTTTCAATGGGACTTACTGGACAAATGGTCCGGATCACATCTTCAGATGTATCGGTTAATCACCCTATCCCCCAGGGCCAGGGTGTCTCTCCTGTGGTGGCTGCAGAGTGCTCACCTTCTCGAGGGCCGCAGATTTGGCATTCAGGACTGGGTCCTGGTGACCACGGATGCAAGCCTCCGAGGGTGGGGGGCAGTCACACAGGGAAGAAATTTCCAAGGTCTGTGGTCAAGTCAGGAGACTTGCCTTCACATCAACATCCTGGAACTAAGGGCCATATACAACGCCCTACGTCAAGCGGAGACCCTGCTTCGTGACCAACCGGTTCTGATTCAGTCAGACAACATCACCGCTGTGGCTCATGTAAACCGACAAGGCGGCACAAGGAGCAGGGTGGCGATGGTGGAAGCCACCAGAATTCTTCGCTGGGCGGAGAATCACGTAAGCGCACTGTCAGCAGTGTTCATCCCGGGAGTGGACAACTGGGAAGCAGACTTCCTCAGCAGGCTCGACCTCCACCCGGGAGAGTGGGGACTTCATCAAGAAGTCTTCACGCAGATTGCAAGTCGGTGGGAACTGCCACAGTTGGACATGATGGCATCCTGCCTCAACAAAAAGCTACAGAGGTATTGCGCCAGGTCAAGAGACCCTCAGGCGATAGCTGTGGACGCACTGGTGACACCGTGGGTGTTCCAGTCGGTCTATGTATTTCCTCCTCTTCCTCTCATACCCAAGGTGCTGAGAATCATAAGAAAAAGAGGAGTGAGAACAATACTCATTGTTCCGGATTGGCCAAGAAGGACTTGGTATCCAGATCTGCAAGAAATGCTCACAGAGGACCCGTGGCCTCTGCCTCTAAGACAGGACTTGTTGCAACAGGGGCCCTGTCTGTTCAAAGACTTACCGCGGCTGCGTTTGACGGCATGGCGGTTGAACGCCGGATCCTAGCAGAGA
The DNA here is from genome assembly GCF_028390025.1 of Pseudophryne corroboree. Taxonomy (NCBI): domain Eukaryota; kingdom Metazoa; phylum Chordata; class Amphibia; order Anura; family Myobatrachidae; genus Pseudophryne; species Pseudophryne corroboree. Next base: position 977,256,416 of record NC_086444.1, on the reverse strand, counting down.
AAGGCATTCCAGATGAGGTCATTCCTACGCTGATAAAGGCTAGGAAGGACGTGACGGCTCAACATTATCACCGTATATGGCGAAAATATGTTGCTTGGTGTGAGGCCAGGAATGCCCCTACGTAGGAATTCCAGCTGGGCCGTTTCCTTCACTTCCTGCAGTCAGTTCCTTTGGGCTTAAACTGGGGTTCCATTAAGGTCCAGATTTCGGCCCTATCCATTTTCTTTCAAAAAGAACTGGCTTCTCTACCTGAAGTTCAGACATTTGTAAAGGGAGTGCTGCATATTCAGCCCCCTTTTGTGCCTCCAGTGACACCTTGGGATCTTAAAGTGGTGTTGAGTTTCCTGAAATCCCACTGGTTTGAACCACTCAAAACGGTGAAATTGAAATATCTCACGTAGAAGGTGGTCATGCTACTAGCCTTGGCTTCGGCTAGGCGTGTGTCAGATTTGGTGGCTTTGTCACATAAAAGCCCCTATCTGGTTTTCCATGCGGATAGAGCAGAATTGCAGACCCGTCCACAATTTCTGCCGAAAGTGGTTTCATCCTTTCATATAAACCAACCTATTGTGGTGCCTGTGGCTACTACTGGCTTGGAGAATTCCGGGTTACTTTATGTGGTCAGGGCTTTGAAGGTTTATGTAGCCAGGACGGCTAGGGTCAGGAAAACAGAATCTTTGTTTCTCCTGTATGCTTCCAACAAGCTTGGGGCTCCTGCTTCAAATCAAACTATTGCTCGCTGGATCTGTAACACGATTCAGCAGGCTCATTCTGCGCCTGGATTGCCGCTGCCTAAATCGGTTAAGGCCCATTCCACGAGGAAGGTGGGTCTCGGCATTACAGCTGTGCCGAGCGGCTACTTGGTCAGGTTCAAACACTTTTGCAAAGTTCTATAAGTTTGATACCCTGGCTGAGGAGGACCTTGTGTTTGCTCAATCGGTGCTGCAGAGTCATCCGCACTCTCCCGCCCGTTTGGGAGCTTTGGTATAATCCCCATGGTCCTTACGGAGTCCCCAGCATCCACTAGGACGTTAGAGAAAATAAGATTTTACTTACCGGTAAATCTATTTCTCGTAGTCCGTAGTGGATGCTGGGCGCCCGTCCCAAGTGCGGACTTCTTCTGCAATGCTTGTATATAGTTATTGCTTAAATAAGGGTTATGTTATAGTTGCATCAGGGTTGAACTGATGCTCTGTTGTTGTTCATACTGTTAACTGGGTAAGTTTATCACAAGTTATACGGTGTGATTTGTGTGGCTGGTATGTATCTTGCCCTGGATTATCAAAATCCTTTCCTTGTACTGTCAGCTCTTCCGGGCACAGTTTCTCTAACTGAGGTCTGGAGGAGGGACATAGAGGAAGGAGCCAGAGCACACCAGAATATAAATTCTTTCCTAAAGTGCCCATGTCTCCTGCGGAGCCAGTCTATTCCCCATGGTCCTTACGGAGTCCCCAGCATCCACTACGGATTACGAGAAATAGATTTACCGGTAAGTAAAATCTAATTTTTTTCGGTGAGCTGGGCAAATGCCAGAGTGGTTTTCACGGGGCCAGTTGGATATGTGGTCCGGGTCTCGCCTGCACATGCACAGGAATATGATCCTAATGGCAGGATATCGCTCCTGTGGTGTCTGCTCAGTTCTCACCTCATAAAGGGAAGAAGGTTCGGAATCCAGGATGAGATCCTGGTGTCCATGCATGCAGATTTCCGAGACTGGGGAGCAGTCCTTGCAAGGGAAGTATTTCCAGAGGAAAAGGTCAAGCTGGGAAGCTTGTCTGCAATAAGCTTTCTTGAATTAAGAGCTATTTTCAATGAACATATGCTTCGAGATCTGCCCGTGTTAATTCTGTCGGACGACTTGACAGCAGTGGTGTAAGTAAGCCGCTAGGGCGGAACAAGGAGCAAAGCGGTAATGGCAGAAGCCGAAAAAGGTTTCTGGTGGGTAAAAAGACTGGTAAACGCTATATTAGCAGTTTTCGTTCCGGATGTGAACGACGGAAAAATAGATACCTCTGCAGACGCGATCTCCATACGGGAGAAATACAGTCATCGTCGAGACGTTTTCACTGAAGTGACAAGTCTTTGAGGAGTGCCTCAAGTGGACATGTTGGCGTCTCGCCTCAACGAGTGATCGCAGGGTTCCAGGTCAGGGGACACTCAAGCTATAGCAGTGGACGTCCTCGGGACACCTTGGGTGCTTTCAGTCGGTCTTTGTGTCCCCTCCGTTTTCACTCTTCGTAAGGTGATAAACGTAAGAAGAACAAAGGTTCAGGAGATCCTCTTTGTTCCGGTCTGACCAAGGAGAGCTTGGTATCCAGTTCCTCAAGATTTACTCATAGAAGATCCATGGCCTCTTCCGCTACGTGAGGAACTGTTACAGCAAGATCCGGGCGTGTATCAAGACTTACAGCGACGGCGTGGCGGTTGTACGCCATATCCTAGCCAGAAAGGGTATTCCCAGTGAAGTCATTTCCACACTTCTTCAGGCTAGAAAAGAATTAACAGCAAAGCCTTACCACCGTGTTTGGAGTCAATATGTGTCTTGGTGTGAATCCAAGAAGGCTACTACGGAAGATTTTCAGCTGGGTCGTTCTTCTCCATTCTTGCAAGCAGGTGTGGGTGCAGGCTTAAAGTTAGGCTCCATTTAAGTGCGGTTTTGGCCTTATAAAGTTTCTTTCAAGAAAGAATTGGCAACCTTTCCGGAAGTTCGGGCCTTCGTAAAAGGAGTACTGCACATCCAACCTCCATTTGTGCCCCCGTTGGCACGGTGGGACCTTGAAGTGGTGTTGCGTTTCTTGTGTCACACTGTTTGGAACCTTTGTGGAGGGTTGTGTTAAAAATTTCTCTTTTGGAAAGTGGTCGTGCTATTGGCTTTGGCGTCCACAAGGCGTGTGTATGAAGTAGCGGCTTTGTCTCACCAGAGCCCTGTTTGATCTTCCATGTGGATAGAGAGGAATTGAGAACTCGGATAATAGTTCTGCCAAATGTGGTTTCTGGGTTTCGCATAAATCAGCATATTTTGATGCCGGTGGTTACTTAGGCATTAGCTGATTCAAGGTCTCTCGTTGTAGTCAGGGTTTGGCATATTTAGGTAGCCAATTTGGCTCAGATTGGGGAAACAGAGGCTCTGTTTGTCTGGTATTCTCCCAGCATGATTGGGGCGCCTGAGTCTATGCAGTCTGTTACACGCTGGTTCTGTGATACGATTCGGCGTGCTCCTTCTACGGCTGGATTGCCGTTACCGAAGTCGGTGGAGACCCATTCTACTAGGAGGATGGGTTCTTCTTGGGCGGATGCCCGAGGAGTCTCGGCGGTTCATCTTTGCCGAGCGGCTGCTTGGTCGGGTTCAAACACTTTTGCTATGCTCTACAAGTTTGATACCCTGGCTGATGAGGACCTTTTGTTTGCTCAATCGGTGCTGCAGTGTCGTCCGCACTCTCCCGCCCGGTCTGGAGCTTTGGTATAAACCCTATGGTCCTTACGGAGTCCCCAGCATCCTCTAGGGCGTATGAGAAAATAGGATTTTAATACCTACCGGTAAATCCTTTTCTCTTAGTCCGTAGAGGATGCTGGGCACCCGTCCCCGTGCGTACTGTGTCTGCAGTTATTGGTTATGATTACACTTTTGTGGTGTTTCTTTCTGTCAGGCTGTTGCTGACATTGTTCATGTCATGGCATGCAGTGTCTTATTATTGGTTGTGTGGACACACAGGTTGTGTTACATATTCTCTCAGCATGTGGCTGTATATTTTTTCATGCCGTTGGCTGGTATTCTATTGACTGCCACGTTTTGCGGTATGTTTGTGGTGTGAGCTGGTATGACACTCGTCATGTTTAAACAATAAATTCTTTCCTCGAAATGTCCGTCTCCCTGGGCACAGTTTTCTAACTGAGGTCTTGAGGAGGGGCATAGAGGGAGGTGCCAGTTCACACCCATTCAAAGTCTTAGTGTGCCCATGTCTCCTGCAGATCCCGTCTATACCCCATGGTCCTTGCGGAGTCCCCAGCATCCTCTACGGACTAAGAGAAAAGGATTTAAGGGTAGGTATTAAAATTCTATTTCTCTTACGTCCTAGAGGATGCTGGGGACTCCGTAAGGACCATGGGGATAGACGGGCTCCACAGGAGACATGGGCACTTTAAGAAAGACTTTAGATCTGGGTGTGCACTGGCTCCTCCCTCTATGCCCCTCCTCCAGACCTCAGTTTACTACTGTGCCCAGAGGAGACTGGGTGCTTTTCAGAGAGCTCTCCTGAGCTTTCTGACAGAAAGTATATTTGTTAGGTTTTTTATTTTCAGGGAGCCTGCTGGCAACAGGCTCCCTGCATCGAGGGACTGAGGGGAGAGAAGCAGACCTACTTCTGTGAGTTTCAAGGCTCTGCTTCTTAGGCTACTGGACACCATTAGCTCCAGAGGGAATCAGAACACAGGTCTCACCCTGGAGTTTGTCCCGGAGCCGCGCCGCCGTCCTCCTCACAGAGCCGGAAGATAGAAGCCGGGTGAGTATGAGAAGAAAAGAAGACTTCAGAGGCGGCAGAAGACTTCATGATCTTCACTGAGGTAACGCACAGCGGTGAAGCTGTGCGCCATTGCTCCCATACACCTCACACACGGCAGTCACTGTAAGGGTGCAGGGCGCAGGGGGGGCGCCCTGGGCAGCATATAAACCTCTTTTCTGGCAAAAATAGTATATATACAGCTGGCCACTGTGTATATGTGTATATATATATATATATATATATATATATATATATATATATATATATAAGAGCCCCCGCCAGTTTTCAGTATATTGAGCGGGACAGAAGCCCGCCGCCGAGGGGGCGGGGCTTCTCCCTCAGCACTCACCAGCGCCATTTTCTCCACAGCACAGCGCTGAGCGGAAGCTCCCCGGACTCTCCCCTGCTTAATCCACGGTGAAAAAGGGTTTTGAAGAAGAGGGGGGGCACATAATTGGCGCATTGATAAATTACAAACAGCGCTACTGGGTAAACATATAATTATATAGTGTTTTTTCCTGGGTCATATAGCGCTGGGGTGTGTGCTGGCATACTGTGCCTCTCCAAAGGGCCTTGTGGGGGAACTGTCTTCAGATAGAGGATTCCCTGAGTGTGTGGTGTGTCGGTACGCGTGTGTCGACATGTCTGAGGTAGAAGGCTTTCAGGAGGAGGAGGTAAAAATGAATGAGGTGTCGCCGTCTGCAGCGCCGACACCTGACTGGATGGATATGTGGAATGTTTTAAGTGCTAATATAAACTTATTACACAAGAGATTAGACAAGGCTGAAGCTAGGGTACAGCCAGGGACTCAACCCATGCCTGTCCCTATGTCGCAGGGACCCTCGGGGTCTCAAAAACGCCCACTATCCCAAATAGTTGACACAGATACCGACACGGATTCTGACTCCAGTGTCCACTACGATGATGCAAAGCTACAGCCAAAATTGGCTAAATGTATTCGATATATGATTATTGCAATAAAAGATGTTTTGCATATCACAGAGGAACCCCCTGTCCCTGACACGAGGGTACACATGTATAAGGGAAAGAAACCTGAGATAACCTTTCCCCCCTCACATGAGTTGAACGAATTATGTGAAAAAGCTTGGGAATCTCCAGACAAAAAAACTGCAGATTCCCGAAAGGATTCTTATGGCGTATCCTTTCCCGCCAACGGACAGGATACAATGGGATCCTCCCCTAGGGTGGACAAAGCATTGACAATTTGACACGCTTATCCAAAAAGGTAGCGCTGCCATCCCAGGATACGGCTACCCTCAGGGATCCTGCTGACCGCAAGCAGGAGGTTACCCTAAAGTCCATTTACACACATTCTGGTACCTTACTCAGACCGGCAATTGCGTCGGCCTGGGTTTGTAGCGCGGTAGCAGCATGGACGGATACCTTATCAGCGGAAATTGAGACTCTAGATAAGGATACTATTTTATTGACCCTAGGGCATATAAAAGATGCTGTCCTATATATGAGAGATGCTCAAAGAGACATTAGTCTACTGAGTTCTAGAATAAACGCTATGCCGATTTCGGCTAGACGAGTCCTGTGGACCCGGCAATGGACAGGTGATGCCGACTCAAAAAGGCATATGGAGGTTTTACCTTACAGGGGTGGGGAATTGTTTGGGGAAGGTCTCTCGGACCTGGTCTCCACAGCGACAGCTGGCAAATCAAATTTTTTGCCATATATTCCCTCACAGCCTAAGAAAGCACCACATTATCAAATGCAGTCCTTTCGATCACAGAGGATCAAGAGAGTACGAGGTGCGTCCTTTCTTGCCAGAAGTAAGGGCAGAGGGAAAAAGCTGCACAACACAGCAAGTTCCCAGGAACAGAAGTCCTCCCCGGCCTCTACAAAATCCACCGCATGACGCTGGGGCTCCGCTAAAGGAGTCCGCCCCAGTGGGGGCACGTCTTCGAGTTTTCAGCCACATCTGGGTTCACTCGCAGGTGGATCGCTGGGCAATAGAAATTGTTTCTCAGGGTTACAAGCTGGAATTCGAAGAGGTGCCTCCTCGCCGGTTTTTCAAATCGGCCCTACCATCTTCTCCCCAGGAAAGGGAGATAGTGTTAAATGCAAGGTTCCCCTCCTTCAACAAGGAAGGGGATATTATTCGACCCTGTTTGTAGTCCCGAAGCCGGACGGTTCGGTCAGACCCATATTAAATTTAAAATCCCTGAACCTATACTTGAAAAGGTTCAAGTTCAAGATGGAATCGCTAAGAGCGGTCATCGCCAGCCTGGAAGGGGGGGATTTTATGGTATCTCTGGACATAAAGGATGCATACCTTCATGTTCCCATTTATCCACTTCATCAGGCGTACCTAAGATTTGCGGTACAGGATTGTCATTACCAATTTCAGACGTTGCCGTTTGGTCTCTCCACGGCCCCGAGAATTTTCACCAAGGTAATGGCGGAAATGATGGTGCTCCTGCGAAAGCAAGGTGTCACAATTATCCCGTACTTGGACGATCAAGAGAGCAGTTGCTGAACAGCGTATCACTTTCACTGAAGGTGTTACAGCAACACGGCTGGATTCTCAATATCCCCAAGTCGCAGTTGGTTCCTACGACTCGTCTGACTTTCTTGGTCATGATTCTGGATACGGACCAGAAAAGGGTTTATCTTCCGATAGAAAAGGCCCAGGAACTCATGACTCTGGTCAGGAACCTATTGAAACCAAAACAGGTGTCAGTGCATCACTGCACTCGAGTCCTGGGAAAGATGGTGGCCTCATACGAGGCCATTCCCTTCGGCAGGTTCCATGCGAGGATCTTCCAATGGGACCTACTGGACAAGTGGTCCGGGTCACATCTACAGATTCATCAGTTGATCACCCTGTCCCCCAGAGCCAGGGTATCTCTCCTGTGGTGGCTGCAGAGTGCTCACCTTCTAGAGGGCTGCAGGTGCGGCATTCAGGACTGGATCCTGGTGACCACGGATGCGAGCCTCCGAGTTTGGGGAGCAGTCACACAGGGAAGAAATTTCCAAGGTCTTTGGTCAAGTCAGGAGACTTGTCTTTACATCAACATCCTTGAACTAAGGGCCATATACAATGCCCTACGTCAAGCGGAGACCTTACTTCGCGACCAACCAGTTCTGATCCAGTCAGACAACGTCACCGCAGTAGCTCATGTAAACCGCCAAGGCGGCACAAGGAGCAGAGTGGCGATGGCGGAAGCCACCAGAATTCTTCGCTGGGCGGAGAATCATGTAAGCGCACTGTCAGCAGTGTTCATTCCGGGAGTGGACAACTGGGAAGCAGACTTCCTCAGCAGACACGACCTGCATCCAGGAGAATGGGGACTTCATCAGGAAGTCTTCGCACAGATTGCAAGTCGGTGGGGACTGCCCCAGATAGACATGATGGCGTCCCGACTCAACAAAAAGCTACAGAGGTATTGCGCCAGGTCAAGATACCCTCAGGCAGTAGCTGTAGACGCCCTAGTGACACCATGGGTGTTCCGGTCGGTCTATGTATTTCCTCCTCTTCCTCTCATACCCAAGGTGTTGAGAATAGTAAAAAAAAGAGGAGTGAGCACAATCCTCATTGTTCCAGATTGGCCACGAAGGACCTGGTATCCGGATCTGCAGGAAATGCTCACAGAAGATCCGTGGCCTCTTCCTCTAAGACAGGACCTGTTGCAACAGGGGCCCTGTCTGTTCCAAGACTTACCGCGGCTGCGTTTGACGGCATGGCGGTTGAACGCCGGATCCTAGCAGAAAAGGGTATTCCGGATGAGGTCATTCCTACGCTAATAAAGGCTAGGAAAGACGTGACATCTAAACATTATCACCGTATACAGCGAAAATATGTTTCTTGGTGTGAGGCTAGGAATGCTCCTACGGAAGAATTCCATCTGGGCGCCTTCCTTCACTTCCTACAAACTGGAGTGAATTTGGGCCTAAAATTAGGCTCTATTAAGGTTCCGATTTCGGCCTTATCCATTTTCTTTCAAAAGGAATTGGCCTCTCTTCCTGAAGTACAAACTTTTGTGAAGGGAGTACTGCATATTCAGCCTCCTTTTGTTCCTCCGGTGGCGCCTTGGGACCTTAACGTGGTGTTAAGTTTCCTTAAGTCACACTGGTTTGAACCACTTAAAACGGTGGAGTTGAAATATCTCACTTGGAAGGTGGTCATGTTATTAGCCTTGGCTTCGGCTAGGCGAGTGTCGGAATTAGCGGCTTTATCGCATAAAAGCCCCTATCTGGTTTTCCATATGGATAGAGCGGAATTGCGGACCCGTCCTTAATTTCTGCCAAAAGTGGTCTCATCCTTTCATATGAACCAACCTATTGTGGTGCCTGTGGCTACGCGTGACTTGGAGGATTCCGAGTCCCTTGATGTAGTCAGGGCTTTGAAAATTTACGTGGCCAGAACGGCTAGAGTCAGAAAAACAGAAGCACTGTTTGTCCTGTATGCAGCCAACAAGATTGGCGCTCCTGCTTTAAAGCAGACTATTGCTCGCTGGATCTGTAACACGATTCAGCAGGCGCATTCTACGTCGGGATTGCCGTTACCTAAATCGGTCAAGGCCCATTCCACTAGGAAGGTGGGCTCTTCTTGGGCGGCTGCC